>NC_053025.1:504395832-504435006 GCF_003073215.2 Triticum urartu
GACGACGATCTCGGCGGCCGACGGCGAAGATGAAGATGATGGAGTCGCTTCGGGCGTCCCGCGGGCGTGTGATTCGTCTTGGAGCTTTGTGGCATCGAGGCGGAGCCTTTGGGCATGGCGGAAGGGTGAGGGGGTGGCTCTGGGCACGGTGGCAGAGAACGACGGCGGCGGTCGCTCTCGGGTGAGCTCGGGGAAGAGGCTAGAGGGCGAGGGAGAGAGCAGAGAGTGAGGGGAGAGGCAGCGGGGGCTGCGGGGCATCTCCAGACTCGTCGGGGGCGCCTCGGTGGCAAGCAGGAGGTGGAGCTCGAGCGCGCGCACTGTCGACACGCTTCTGCCTGCTGGCAGAGGTTGAAGACAACCGCTTCAGGCCAGTGGGCTGGGCCGCCAGCTGGAGTTGGGCCAGGTGGGCTGCCAGGTGAGCGCCAGGTAAGTCTCTCTCTCTGCTTTTTGTTTTTCTATTTTTCTGTAATTGTTTTGACTTAATTAAAATGCTAAGGCATTTCCAAAAATCATGAAACTAATCATGGCTACTGTTTATAACATATACAACAGTAAACATTTTAGTTTATGATTATTTGAGCATTTAAAATATTTTACAGCATTTAAATGCCCAAATGCAAATAGAATATGATTTAATTCAGAGCCCAATATGTCATGGAAAAATGTGCAACACCTCTGGTTATTGCTTCCAGCATTTTCCAGAAATGATGAACATTTTTTAAAACCATTTGGAAACACTGAGAATATTTTAGTTGAACCTAGTGAATTCCTTTGATGCTAGGGTTTAAACAATCCCCATTTCAACTTTATGAGAAAATTGAACATGATGACAAGATGAATATGCAAGGACAAGCAAAGGCTAAGCTAGGGCTGTGACATTCAATAATCAAATTACTTAAGAATTCCCACTTAGATAGACATCTCTCTAATCATCTAAGTGATCACGTGATCCATATCAACTAAACCATGTCCGATCATCACGTGAGATGGAGTAGTTTTCAATGGTGAACATCATTATGTTGATCTTATCTACTATATGATTCACGCTCGACCTTTAGGTCTTAGTATTCCGAGGCCATATCTGCACATGCTAGGCTCGTCAAATTTAACCCGAGTATTCTGTGTGTGTGCAAAACTGGCTTGCACCCGTTGTATGTGAACGTAGAGCTTATCACACCCGATCATCACGTGGTGTCTCAGCACGATGAACTGTAGCAACGGTGCATACTCAGGGATAACACTTATACCTTGAAATTTAGTGAGAGATCATCTTATAATGCTACCGTCGAACTAAGCAAAATAAGATGCATAAAGGATAAACATCACATGAAATCAATATAAGTGATATGATATGGCCATCATCATCTTGTGCCTTTGATCTCCATCTCCAAAGCACCGTCATGATCACCATCGTCACCGGCTTGACACCTTGATCTCCATCGAAGCATCGTTGTCATCTCGCCAACTATTGCTTCTATGACTATCTCTACCGCTTAGTGATAAAGTAAAGCAATTACATGGCGATTGCATTTCATACAATAAAGCGACAACCATATGGCTCCTACCAGTTGCTGATAACTGTGTTACAAAACATGATCATCTCATACAATAAAATTTAGCAGCATGTCTTGACCATATCACATCACAACATTCCCTGCAAAAACAAGTTAGACGTCATCTACTTTGTTGTTGCAATTTTTACGTGGCTGCTACGGGCTGAGCAAGAACCGTTCTTACCCACGCATCAAAAACCACAACGCGGTATAGTGATTGCTTTTTGATCTTCAGAAAGAACCCTGTTTATTGAATCCGATTCAACTAAAGTTGGAGAAATAGACACCCACTAGCCACATGTGTGCGAAGCACGTCGGTAGAACCAGTCTCTTGTAAGCGTACGCGTAATGTCGGTCTGAGCCGCTTCATCCAACAATGCCGCTGAATCAAGAATCAACTAGTGATGGCAAGCAATATGTATATACCCACGCCCACAACTCCTTTGTGTTCTACTCATGCATATAACATCTACGCATAAACCTGGCTCGGATGCCACTGTTGGGGAACGCAGTAATTTCAAAAAAAATCCTACGCACACGCAAGATCATGATGATGCATAGCAACAAGAGGGAAGAGTGTTGTCCACATACCCTCATAGACCGTAAACGGAAGCGTTATGACAACGCGGTTGATGTAGTCGTACGTCTTCACGATCGACCGATCCTAGCACCGGAGGTACGGCACCTCCGCGATCAGCACACGTTCAGCTCGCTAATGTCCCACGAACTCACGATCCAGCAGAGTGTCGACGGAGAGTTTCGTCAGCACGACGGCGTGATGATGGTGATGATGTTGTTACCGGAACAGGGCTTCGCCTAAGCACCGCTACGATATGACCGAGGTGGATTATGGTGGAGGGAGGCACCGCACACGGCTAAAAGATCAATGATCAACTTGTGTGTCTATGGGGTGCCCCCTCCTCCATATATAAAGGAGTGGAGGAGGGGGAGGGCTGGCCCTCTACTATGGCGCGCCCTAGGGAGTCCTACTCCCATCGGGAGTAGGATTCCCCCTTTCCAAGTAGGAGTAGGAGAGAAGGAAGGGAAGGAGAGAAGAGAAGGAAGGAGGGGGCGCCGCCCCTCCCCTAGTCCAATTCAGACTAGGCCTTGGGGGGGGCTGCCCTAGGCAGCCCCTCTCTATTTCCCCTAAAGCCCAATAAGGCCCATGTACTCCCCGGGGGTTCCGGTAACCTCCCGGTAATCCGGAAAATGCCCGAACTCATCCGGAACCATTCCGATGTCCAAACATAGGCTTCCAATATATCGATCTTTACGTCTCGACCATTTTGAGACTCCTCGTCATGTCCGTGATCAAATCCAGGACTCCGAACTACCTTCGGTTCATCAAAACACATAAACTCATAATACCGATCGTCACCGAACATTAAGCGTGCGGACCCTACAGGTTCGAGAAGTATGTAGACCATGACCGAGACACGTCTCCGGTTAATAACCAATAGCGGAACCTGGATGCTCATATTGGTTCCTACATCTTCTATGAAGATCTTTATCGGTCAAACCGCATAACGATATACGTTGTTCCCTTTGTCATCGGTATGTTACTTGCCCCCCAATAAGGCCCATGTACTCCCCGGGGGTTCCGGTAACCTCCCGGTAATCCGGAAAATGCCCGAACTCATCCGGAACCATTCCGATGTCCAAACATAGGCTTCCAATATATCGATCTTTACGTCTCGACCATTTTGAGACTCCTCGTCATGTCCGTGATCAAATCCAGGACTCCGAACTACCTTCGGTTCATCAAAACACATAAACTCATAATACCGATCGTCACCGAACATTAAGCGTGCGGACCCTACAGGTTCGAGAAGTATGTAGACATGACCGAGACACGTCTCCGGTCAATAACCAATAGCGGAACCTGGATGCTCATATTGGTTCCTACATCTTCTATGAAGATCTTTATCGGTCAAACCGCATAACGATATACGTTGTTCCCTTTGTCATCGGTATGTTACTTGCCCGAGATTCGATCATCGGTATCTCAATACCTAGTTCAATCTCGTTACCGGCAAGTTTCTTTACTCATTTCGTAATGCTACATCCCGTAACTAACTTATTAGCTACATTGCTTGCAAGGCTTATAGTGATGTACATTACCGAGAGGGCCCAGAGATACCTCTCCGACAATCGGAGTGACAAATCCTAATCTCGATCTATGCCAACTCAAAAAACACCATCGGAGACACCTGTAGAGCATCTTTATAGTCACCCAGTTATGTTGTGACGTTTGATAGCACACTAAGTGTTCCTCCGGTATTCGAGAGTTGCATGATCTCATAGTCATAGGAACATATATAAGTTATGGAGAAAGCAATAGCAACAAACTAAACGATCATCGTGCTAAGCTAACGGATGGGTCAAGTCAATCACATCATTCTCTAATGATGTCATCCCGTTAATCAAATGACAACTCATGTCTATGGTTAGGAAACATAACTATCATTGATTCAACGAGCTAGTCAAGTAGAGGCAAACTAGTGACACTTTGTTTGTCTATATATTCACACATGTACTAAGTTTCTGGTTAATACAATTCTAGCATGAATAATAAACATTTATCATGATATAAGGAAATATAAATAACAACTTTATTATTGCCTCGAGGGCATATTTCCTTCAACTTGCCGGTAACAAGATTGAACTAGGTATTGAGGTACCGACGATCGAATCTCGAGCAAGTAACATACCGATGACAAAGGGAACAACGTATATCGTTATGCGGTTTGACCGATAAAGATTTTCGTAGAATATGTAGAAACCAATTATGAGCATCCAGGTTCCGCTATTGGTTATTAACCGGAGACGTGTCTCGGTCATGTCTACATACTTCTCGAACCCGTAGGGTCCGCACGCTTAACGTTCGGTGACGATCGGTATTATGAGTTTATGTGTTTTGATGTACCGAAGGTAGTTTGAAGTCCTGGATATGATCACGGCCATGACGAGAAGTCTCGAAATGGTCGAGACATAAAGATCGATATATTGGACGACTATATTTGGACATCGGAATTGTTCCGGGTGAGATCGGGCATTTACCGATGTACCGGAAGGTTACCGGAACCCTCCGGAAGGTATATGGGCCTTATTGGGCCATAGTGGGAGAGAGGAGAAGGGAGCAAAGGAGGGGGCGCCCCCCCCCCCTTTTCCTTCCTCCTTCCTTCCCTTCCTTCTCTCCTAATCCAACTAAGTTGATCATTGATCTTTTAGCCGTGTGCGGCGCCCCCGTCCACCATAATCCACCTCGGTCATATCGTAGAGGTGCTTAGGCGAAGCTCTGTTCCGGTAGCAACATCATCACCGTCATCACGCCGTCGTGCTGACGAAACTCTCCCTCGACACTCTGCTGGATCGTGAGTTCGTGGGACGTCACCGAGCTGAACGTGTGCAGATCGGGAGGTGTCGTACCTTCGGTGCTAGGATCGGTCGATCGTGAAGACGTACGACTACATCAACCGCGTTGTCATAACGCTTCCGCTTACGGTCTGTGAGGGTACGTGGACAACACTCTTCTCTCTCGTTGCTATGCATCACCATGATCTTGCGTGTGTGTACGAATTTTTTTGAAATTACTGCGTTCCCTAACAATTGGTATTGTATAATCATCATGATTTAGAGTGCCCTTTTGTGATTGTATTATTAACTCCTAATTATCACCACATATTTTATCATTTTCACTTGTAACATTGCTCCCGAAGTTACAAACAATAAATATATCTGTTGATATATTTCTCTTATATAAAAATACGGCCGGGCACAACAATGTGACCCAAATACAACCACACAATGATATGCATAGAAGAGATACAACTCAACAAGTGACCTGCTCGCTTTGGCGCTGATGGTTTCAAAGAGAACATGTGGTAAAAACATGGGATTGCTTGCTATGTAACTAGGCCATTAGTCACTAGTTTTGTCCTAACACGTTGACCCAAGAGGTAAATGATCTCCGCAACTTCTCAGAGGAACACACAACCCATAGTTTGAGAAAAGCTTCGGCTACCGTCTTCCAGTTATGAATCAGCTGATCCTGCTGCACCTGACGAATCATCACAGTACTTTTAATGTTCCTACCTTGTCGTGTGGCTCTGCGCGCCCCGGATGTTCTTTCCACGCTTGTCTTCTCCACACATAGGTGCGCGCTTCCATGGTTAGACCTCCAACATACCTGGTATGTCATAGCATCGGCATTGTGTTGAAGATAATCTATTGCCTTAGGTAACAAGATCTTGTCGAGTTGGTCTGGGTGAACATTTACATGTGTGAGGGGTTGCTTCTCTCCATCGATCACCTCTATCGTGGGACGGGGAGACTTGGGGTCCTCCAAAGAGTCATGAGGCAGGAGTAGAATTCCAAGCTTCAAAGGCGAGAAATTCTCCAAAGAAGACATGTCATCATGACCAGTAACTATGGTTGACCCCGACAGGTACTCGGATAGTGAGATGGAACGCAACAAAAACACTTCGCAGACTGATTCAGGAAATATGCTTGAAAATCTAAATTTGTTCCCACCTCCATTGTTGCAGTTGCTACCACCACGACTAGAAGGCACCACGTCGTGGTCGTATCCTTGACAACATAATGGATCTGGACGGAACCATTTAGTCAAAGTTCTGTGGATATGGTCACAGTGTTGCACGTGTGCAAAATAGGAGAAATCTTGTGTAGGGAGATGGGTGATCTCTCTGATGACAACATCGGCCGTGCACTTGAAGTGAGGCGTCACTAGTCGCAAGCACTTGACTGTAGTTCCAATTATGTCTGTACTCTCCGAAAGACGCATCATAAGCCCGAGCCTAAAATTGTTCTTGGGCACCTTGCGGTCTTCGTAGATAAAAGTTATCGTGGCCTCTAACCCACGATCATTGAAGCCAACGGAGTGTATGCGAAAGAAGTGATACTGACCTCCGGGCTGCAACACCTGGTAGGTCAATGTTTTTCCCGCGAAGATATGCCCAATAAGAGGGTCAAAGAACAGGTGATGGCGTGGTGTCCCGCCGAGCTGCACATACCTCATAAATTCACCAGCATCATCTGCGAGCCTCTCAAATCTTCGAACGGCAGCAGCGGTGACTCTGCCCGCGGAGAAATGATCATTGCCGCGCCTGATGAAAGAGGAGATGAATGTCTTGGTTGTGTGAGCAACCCGTCTAGGAAATGAGGATTTCCTTGCCATCTGCTCCGCCTCGTCTTCCTTCCGAAAAAGTTGCCTGCATCTGCGCGCTGCATCGTCGCAGTCCTGGGCAGAGTGCTTCACCTTCTTTCGCCAATGGAGCACCGACGTGTCGGTGATCTGCCACTTGTCGGACGTCTGGAGCGCGGCCTCCATTTTGATGCGCGCCATCTCCAGCCTCTCTATGCCACCATCTCCTGATGACTCCCCATCTGTTTTGTCCTCGATTTTGCTGGTGGGGGCTATACCAGAAATAATCCGGTTAACTGCTTCTGCAACAATGGCAGACTTCACCATCTCAGCCATGGATTGTGATACGTGAGTAGTGTGTTTAGTAAGAGACTAGCTGCGATACTCAAGAAAAGAAATGGACTAGCCCTGCTGCTCTCCATGGACACCTCTCACTTCTGTTGCTTTTATTACTACAAACTTGCTTTCGTTGGTTGTGATGATTCAAGTGAGTGACGGAGATACCTAAGCCTGCTGTGGCAAGCAAAATATCTTACAACAACCAGCCACACGAAGAATTTGCATATTCGTGAAGAACAAGGGGGTAGGGATCGATAGAGCCGGCTGTTTTTTTACCTTACTTGACATAATCAAGTATCTGGGACACATCATGCATGACATGGGAGTATGGAACACCGTATGCATGACATATCGGTGAAAAACATTGATTACTAGCAGGCAGAAGGCGTGGCGACTCCTAATGGGAAGACTGCATGGTTTCGCATCAGATAAGACAAACAAAACAAATTAGATCTATCTGCGTATATTATGGTGAATGGCTGCAGTACACTGCATATGGTTGATCCGGTGAGAAGTATGATTTACTCAACATTGGGCCTGATGATTTACAAGCGACCTTCTTTTTTTATGTAGAAAATCGAACTACGAGTGAACTTGCGTTTTATTTTTTCATGTGAGCTATGTTTTTTTTAATGCACATTTGTAGTTGCTATCATTGTTTTGGACTTTTCGGTTTAGCCAACGTTGAGATGTCTCTACTGTCTCTATTCAATGTTGTTTTCATCTCATATTATCTTGCTAATATATTGTCAAGGTGATAAATTAACAGAACAAAAATCACACTCATGTAATGTACCTCACAAGGATCCTTGTGTTAAACCATTTTGGAGTGACTCCAAAATGATCCAGACCTCCACAAATATGTTTGCATCATGAAAATTGACACCAAGAAGAAACTAAGCAATGTATGTTGTCAAAACAAATAAAAAATCCTCACAAAAAAATCAGAATTGTTTTGATTTTCTTTTTATTTATTTCGGTTTTGCTATATCCTAGGTGCCTGAAAATTTGCTTTGCGCCAGTCACTTTTTTCTAGTTAATCCCAAGCTTTTTGGAAAAAATCATAGCCCCACTATCCATCTTAGCGGGAAGCCATGGTCTCACTAAGAGGGAGTCACAGCCCCATTATCTATCTTAGCGGTGGGGGTGCAGGGGATCGCCGAGTGTTTTCTCCGGTGGTGCAGGGCTTAGAGGGTGGCCCAGGCAATGGCCAGCAACAGCGGTGGGGAGAGGTTGAGGGGATGGAGGACAACGAGGCGGTGCGCGACGGGTGGAGGTAGGTGGATGGAGCAGGGTATGTTGCAGGAAAGAGAAACTGCTCTCGGGACGAAGAAGAGGGGGGGGAGAGAAGATGAACAGTGAGGGTATTGGATATTGATCCGATGATCAAGAAGAAAAGTGGCCAATGAAAACTTTTCTCTAGGCACCTATTAAATAGACTGTCCCTATTTATTTTCAATTTTACTGTTTACAAAGGAGCAATGAGAGCATTCAGATCACTAGAAGGGCACATCCGCGTCACTACGTATCTTTTACTTCATCCATCACAAAATAAGTATCTTAACTTTGTATTGTTAATTTTACTGTAAAGTTGTAATACTAAAGTTGAAATACACTTATTTTAGGACAGAGGGAGTACTGTACAGCAGTTGTACATAACACCTGCACGAACAGGCTAGCATGGAAAGCAAGAGCTTAATGCTTGTCAGAGCAAGGCTCAATATAAATCCGTGGCGCGGTACAATTTACCTCCACGACGCGCGCCTCCCCAGTCCCCACCGGTCACAGCCCCCGCAGGACATCGGCCATGGCTGCCCGCGGTCGGCACATCGCCTGCAGCGGCACCGCCTTGGGGAGCGTCAGCCCACCTCCTTCACCCATGTCAACCTCATCATCACCAACCCTGTCCCAATGGAAGCACTGCACCAGCGTGCCCAGAACCAGGCCCAGCATCCGCAGCGCTAGGGCCTCGCCGGGGCACTTGCGCCGCCCCATCCCGAACGGCATCATGAACAGACCCTCGGCCTTCCCGTCCTCGAACCGCTCTGGCCTGAACTCCAACGGGTGCTCCCACGCCGACGGGTCCCTGTGGATGGCGTACGCGTTCACGAGCAGCGTCGTGCCGCTCGGGACGTGGTAGCCCGCCACCGTGCAGTCCGCCGAGGACTCGTGCGGGATCATCGCCGGGACGGGCGGGTACAGCCGGAGGGTCTCGCTGATGACGCAGTGGAGGTAGTCGAGGTGCGGCAGGTCGTCGGCGCGGAGCAGGCGGGTGGTTCCGACGGTTGCGTCCATCTCGGCCTGCGCTTTTGCTAGGGCGTTCGGGTGGTTGAGCAGCAGCGACATCGCCCACTCCGCCGTCGTCGCCGTTGTCTCTGTCCCCGCGCTGAACATGGTCTGCCATGGAAAGGAAGACACGAAGAATGATCAGTCAAATCACTGAGGTTGGTAGCACTGAGACTGAGATGGGAGCGCTTACCATGCACAGAGCCATGGTCACCTTGTCCGTGTAGATATCCGGCTCTGTCTTTTGCAAATCGAGCAGCACGGCAATCATGCTCTTCTTCTCCCCCTCGCCGACGCCGTCGTCCAGCCTCCGCCGCTCGGCGTCGATGAGCCGCCGCAGGAACGCGTCCCTCCTGCTCACCGCAGCCACGATCTTGTTCCTCACGCCGAACACATCGAACCACCGTAGCACCGGCAGGAAGTCCCACATGTTGGCCCCGCCTAGCAGTGGAACGATCTCGTCCAGCGACTCCTTGAACTCCTGTGCCTCCGGCGACATGTCCGTATCCTCGGCCCCCTCGGCGCGGGACGTCTTCGTCTGCGCGACGGTCTCCATCAAGGCGCTAAGGGACACCTCAAACAGGCTCCGCTTGAGCTCCACCCGGGCTGGGCACGCCGCGGCGGCGCGGCACAGGCGGCGCGCCATGGCGCTCACCTCGGCGGCGATGACGCCGGACATGCCGGCGACGCGGTGCGCGGAGAGCAGCCGCACGGCGGCGACGCGGCGGAGGTTGCGCCAGTGCGGGCCGTAGCTGGAGCTGACGAGCGAGGTGCCGCCGTAGGACACGAGCATCTGCGAGGGGAACTGGGGCCGGTTGGCGAAGGCCACGTCGTGGTCCGTGAAGCACTCCCTGGCGCCCGCAGCCGATGACACGACCACGGCGGGGCGCGAGCCGAGGCGCAGGGAGAAGACCGGGCCGTGGCGCGCGGCGAGGCGGGAGAGCGCGGCGTGGAACGGCCTTTTGAGGAGGTGGAGGTGGCCGAGGAAGGGGATGGCGACGGGGCTCGGCGGAAGCTGCGTGCTCTTGGTTTTACCATCGTTCTTGCGGCCGCGGAGGAGTGGGTGGCGTAGACGGAGTAGTGAGGTGATGAAGATGAAAAGGGCGGCCGCGCCGGCGAGGGCGGTGACAGTGTCCATGCCGTTGGAACTTGAAGGAGCAGAGCTGGTTTCCCGGTCGATTCAGTGGCTTGTTTGCGCGGTATTCTATAAGGTCCTCGATATGATTTGGCTCGTAAGTTTTGGATACGAAGCCAATGGCCGAACTGGGAGTGCCATATGCAAGATCCAAGGTTCGAGTTCAGACAATATAAGCACCATTTGGCCTGACGATGGCAAAGCCATCCAACCCGTATGCCAATACGTCATGGACATATCAATTTACGTCAAGGACAAATGAGGAGAAACTTTGAGACTGGAACTATGCGCTTGGGATCATCGCAGCATCTCCAGCAAACCAATATCTTCAGTCCAAATTTCAGTTTCTTTGGACCTCATGATCCTAGGATCCTCGCCATGTATTTGCTCTTTCCATTGCTTCCTGCTTAATACTTACTCGGATTCTTTTTAGCTTATAGAAAAGAGTATCAACATTCACAATATCAAATCAATATTTTTAGAATTATTAATTATGAAATGTAGTTTTATAGTATATATAGTTAGTATTGTGAATGTTTATATTTTTTTAATGTAAATTTGGTCAAACTTGGTTGAGTTTGACTTGACAGAAATCTAATATGCGAAGTAAAAAGGACCGGAGGGAGTATATGAATGCCAGCAACGCTGGATCTTTCAAAAAAAATTAAGGACATGCGGTTACTGCAGGGCTGGTCTTAATAATAGAGGGGTTCTTCAGTTTTTTTTAGACAAGGTTCTTCAGCTGTCAGTTTTGTGGATTTCGATGTCGACCAGATGGTTGTGGCCTGACTGGCCTCCAAAATCAAATAGAGCTTTTCTAGACAAAAAATATGACTTAGAGCTACATTTTTTTTCTAAAATAGAGCTACATTTTTTTAGATGACAAAATAGAGCTTTTTTTTGGGTGGGGGGGGGGGGGTTGATAAAATAGAGCTACATTTTTTTTGAGACAAATAAAATAGAGCTACATGGGAGTGCTCCACCTACTCGCAAAAGCTATTTGCTTGGATCGGCCCAGTAATAAACGAACGGGAGGCAGTTCCTACCGGTTTGTTGGGGGTTGGTATGGTTTTGTAATCTGATTTTTGGTTAGATTTTATTCTTTCTTTCTAATATTTATTTTTGTCTTCTCCTAATTTTATTTATGTTCTTCCTTTTTCTTTTTCTTTTGGCAATTTTGTTTCTTGTTCTGTTCGTCTTTTTTGTTTATTCTTCACTTTCCAATTAATTACAATATTTTTTTACAAATTATTTTGTTGTAGAATGATTTTAATTTTTAAAAAGTTTATGTTGAACTTTATGTTCTTAATTTTTCTTTCCGTAATTTTTTTCTTTCATTTTTTTGTTTATTTTTCACATTCCAGTTTCATTACATGATTTTTTTTAAAAAATGTTGTAAAATGATTTGAATTTTTATAAAAAATGTTGAACTTTATGTTCTTACTTTTTCTTTTTCTTTTCGTAATTTTGTTTCTTGTTCTTTTCATTTTTCTTGTTTATTTTTCACATTCCAGTTTAATTACATGATTTTTTAAAAACGAATTGTTGTAAAATGAGTTGAGTTTTTATAAAAAATATATTTAATTTTATGTTCTTCATTTTTTTGTTGTTTTGTTTCTTGTTCTTTTCATGTTTTTTTTACTTTCCAATTTAATTACATGATTTTTCTAAAAACATTTTATTGTAAAATGAGTTGAATTGTTTTTGAAAAAATTATGTTTAATTTATTTTAGTTTCTTCATCTCATTTTTCTTTTATTTTCCCATTTTTTTCTACTTTCCTTTTGTTCTCGTTCTTCTTGTTACCACATATCATATATACCTAAAAGAGTCAACCCTATTAATTTATTTATCATGTAAGCATGTCACTCACCACACAATTATGAATTGGCTAATGCCTGCCTCAACATGCAATCATGCATGGGAAAAAACTAACCACAACATTCAACAATGCATGAAAAAATATTTTCCATTCAATTATTCTACTTGTATTCAATAAAATATTCTATAACTATACATAATAAAATATAATAAGTCATGCATATTTTTAAATTAGGTTTTCATCTTATCAACCCAAAAATTTATTAAAATTCATCAACCAATTCCCGCATCAACTAATGGGGTATCACCTAGTTTATAAAATATGCATAGTCCTAATAAGAACATAATTGTGTTATATTTCCAAAAAAATATGTTGGTGGGTAATTTCAAAGTGGAAATTGTGCATTTTATGAACGTTCATCTTGAATCTAAAAATACTGTTCATATTGTATAAAAAAATTCATCGCGTATTTCGTTAGGGTTCATCATGCATTTTAAAAATTGTTCAACATGTATTTAGAAAATCTTTAGGGCGTATTAAATATGTTCATCCTATGTTTTAAATTTTTCTTCATCTATTTTTTCTATGAAAACTTGTTTTTTTCAAAAGGAATATTTGTATTTATCATCTTGTATTTAAAAATCTTGTCCACCATGGATAAGAAATGTTCATTGTGTTTTTTCTAAAGGTTCACTATACATTGCTTAAATACAAGATACGCACGTTGACGTGCTCAATATCCCAAATAACTCCAGGTGTTTTGGAATCCTTATTCCGGCTACTCATTGAGGAGGGTGAGATCCTTTGCGGCGGCCTCCAGCACGTCACGGCGATCTCACTGCTCCTCGGCGATGAAGGCATAGAGACGGACATGTGGTGGCTTTTGGTTCGTCCTTGCTTGAACAGAGATTAGAGACAGGCACGTGGTGACTTTTGGTTCATCATGTGAATTTTCGGACTCCTGCAAAGTCTTCGCCGATGTGAAGGAGTGCTCGATGATGTGGCGGTGCATCTTGTATCCGCCCTAGATATGGATTGGGTCTGGGAGTGTCGGTCAACCTTAAAGTTTGGGCTAGATTGTGCGGTCCGGTTTAGTTATATTTTTCTGTCCAAGCAGCCTGATATAGGGCTCTGGTTGTAGATGCTCTAAGAGCACTTACAAGCGAACCCCAATACCCGCGTGAAACGTCTGTGCGGGCTATCTGGTCAGTACTCGGACGAAAAAACGTCACCCAACCGGGCGCCTCGTATTCGGCGTAAACGCCCGGACTGCCGGCAACCCCAACATCCAGCCCATATCTGGGGCAGATGGGGATGCCCGAACACGAGTGCCACATCGGATCCGGCCCACTATGGCCTACCCGAACCCACATAAATTGGACCCTATTCGCACTCCGAACAAAACCCTAGTCGCATTCCACACTCCACTCCACTCTCCACTTCGCATAAGCTCCCGTCCGACGATCTCCCACCGTCTCGTGCATGGCGGGCAGTGGATCCGAGTTCTACACATCCATATCCATTAGGCAGGAGCTCGTCCCACGCGGTCCCGATGAGGAGATGGGCGTCCGCCTGCCGCAACGCCGCTCTCGGGATGAGGCAGCTCGATGGCAGTAGTCGGAATCCTTCTGTCGAAAATCATTGCGTCCACCCAAATGGCACTAGATCCAGTGCGAGGTGTGCCGCCCTGCCTCACCGGAGGCGGTGCGGTCAGTCTGGCGTCCCAACGCGCTGGTGGATGCGCAACCGCTGCGTTGGCGCATCGAGGCGGAGGTGAACGCATGGATGTCGTCCAATAAGTATGGCTTGGCGTGCCCGTCGTGCGAGGCAGTGGGTGCGTGAGGCAACAGCGGCCCTCGCGGCGGACGTTGTCGAGGTGGAGTTGCACTTTTCGGCGCCGCGTATGATGGTCGGCCACCTCAAGCGCCGCAACCACCACGGACATGGACTTGACGGAGCCGGACGAGCCCTTGCAGTGGATGTTGCCGATGCGGGCGTTGAAAATGAGGTTCGCTGTGAAATTGTTTTTTTGTGATGTCTCAACGCGTCCGCGAGCATTTGATGCCCGAAGTTCGGTACTTCTGGTTGTAGAGTGTCAGCGACGGTCGGCGTGGAACGGCCTTATGGATAAACCTGCTTAACTCTTGGTGGTCCTTTTGCGCCAGGAGACCAGAGCACACACTGCGATGGCGTGTCTAGGCCGCGGCGGTGACGGTGACGCTGCCGGCAGAAATCGTCGTAGACAACATATGCCGGCAGGTAAGAGCATCTCCAGTCGCGCCTTCAACATGTCCTCCTTAAGTGTTTTTGCCGTGTTGGCACCTAAAAAACGGCCCAGTCGCGTCCCCAGAAACCCGTTTTTCGCCGGTTCGGGTCGAAACTGGTGCCGGCGGACCCAGGCCGAACCCGGCTTCCTGGGGGGAGCCTGGGGCGCCGGCACAAACGAAAAGAGCGCGTGGATCCGCTCTGTCGGCGAGGCGAGCGCCTCTTCCCGCCGTTTCTTCCTGCTTTTTCCTCAACTTCCCTCCCGCACACTTCCTTTCTCCCGCCAATCTCCCTCCCGCTCGCCTCCCTCCCAGCCGGCTGCCATGCCACCGAAGAAGCACGTCCCCCCCCCCCCCCCCCCCCGCACGCGGCGGCAACCGCGACCGCCTCCGTCGCCCAGCCGAAGCAGAGGAAGCCGAGGGCGTCGTCGATCAAGCCATCGGGCATGTCAAACGCCGAGTGGAGGGCGAAAATTCAGCGGCGGGAGGCTGTCATCACCGACCCGTGGAACAGGGCCATCGCCAAGAAGGCCCGCGACAACGCGGCGCGTGCGGTTGCGGCTGCCTCGGCGGACCAAGCGAGGCCGAGGCGACTCGCGCGGGGATGATGAATCCACCCGGAAGCCACGCCCAGTACGCGCCCTGGGGCTAGCAAGGCTTCGGCTCTCCGCAGCCATGGGGATCGCCCTCCCCGGGCTACGCCGACGGGGACGCGCACGGTGGGTTCAACCCAAACGTCACCTTCCCCATGGATACCCGGCCCAGCACACGCCCTCTCCCGCCTTCGCCGGCGTGCAGTACCCTCCATACAACTACTCGCCGCCCGCCTACGCTTCCTCCCCGACGCCCCCGCTACGTCGTGGCCCGCTGCCCTTCTCGCACCTCGGCGACACCGACGAGACCGAGGCCGACATGGACGACATCATCGCGGCAGGTTTGGCCGCGGCCGCCGCGTCTCCTGGGTTCGTCACCCAGGACGAGGTGGTGGATCTCAGCGGTGGCATGGACAGCGAGCTCGGCTACGTCTACGGCGAGGACGAGCAGGAGGAGGAGGAGCCGACGCCTGCGACGGCGAAGGGGCGCAAGAAGAAGAAGCGGGCGGCCAGGACAGGCGAGCCGCGCATCAAGTGGGCGTCTAAGGAGGAGGAATGCCTCGCCGAAGCAGGAAAGTCGTCTGCCTCGACCCGACGACCGGCACGAACCAGAGCATCGACACGTACTGGGACCGCATCAAGGCCGAGTTCGACGAGCGCAAACTCGTCGACCCCTACTTCAAAGGCGTCTACATGCAGCGCGGCTCCAAGGCGATGGCGAACCATTGGGGCCGTATCCAGGGGGCGTGCAACAAATGGCATGGGGTCGTCGAAGAGGCCGCGGCTCGCCCGGAGAGCGGCGCCAGCGTCGAGGATCAGGTATGCCACGTCGGTCTCCCGCCTCTCTTCGCCATGTACGCGCGCCAACTGTTTGTTCCTTCGCGCAGTTGCTGCGCATGTTCATCCTGTACCAGCAGAGCAACAGCGACGCCGAATTCAAGTACCTCCACGTCTACAAGCGCATTGACAAGTGCGAGAAGTGGGCGGAAGTCCGGCGCACCCTCGGCAAGGCCAAGGAGACCTACAAGCCGGACGCGCCGACTCCTGGCGCATCGGAAGGGCGGCCGGACGGCAACAAAGTTGCCAAGAAGGGGAAATACGCCGACGCGGCCACCGCTCGAGTGCAGGAGTCCATCGAGCACTGCCTCGCCGATGCGCAGGCCCGGGCCGTCCTTCGTGAAGAGAAGACCGAGGCGTGGTGGTCGGCGTTGATGTCGAGAAGCGCCGTCAAGCTCGACCTGCTCCGGACGAACGTCGCCGCGAAGAAAAGAAACACCGACCTGGCTTTCCTGCTGGGTGGGGCGGACATGCTCCAGAGCACCGACGAGGCGGTCAAGGCGTGGTACTTGGCGGAGCGCGGCCTCATCCTGAACCAGCTTCCCTCAACAAGTCCGCCGCCGCCGACGCCGACGCACACGCCGCCGCCGCCGCCGCCAAGCCCGCGTGACGCCTCCACGACGCCCAGCACAACCGAAGCCACGCCGACACCGCCCAGCACAGAGGCGTCGACACCGCCCAGCCCCCGCAGGCCAACTCTGCCCACGCCTGGGGCAGAGCCCGCCGAGTGATGCGTTGCGCACGCGAACTTCTGCCGCTCTATTTTTTTGTACGCCGAACTATGGCTTGCGATCGCCCGACTTATGGCGTCTTTTGTGAGCGGGAACGATCAAGTTCAATTTTTTCGCGTCCTGGAGGCGACCCCTGGGGACGTGACTGGGAGTTAGGTCGCCTTCAGGGGCCGAACTAGCGCTGGTTCATCTCCAGACGCTCTTTTTTAACGTTTGGGGGGCGAACGGCTTGAGATGCTCTAACTCGGTCAGCATCGGGGATTGGCTTTCCGTTGCACTGCGTCCTGGCTGAAACAATTAACTCGGTCAGCTGTGCAGACTAATAGCCAGAGATTGAGTCCCACCTCGGCACGTTTTTTTGGCCTCTGTGTGGGTCTCGTTTTTGGTTGGCTGGCTATGCATGAGAAAAGCTGTTCATGCAGGACCGTGACGAGCCCAGTTAGGCCTGTGTAATGATAGCATATGGATGTAGATGCTCTGTGATAAAAAAAATAGTTTGAGACATATGTGTTAATTTTTTCTTCCCAATGCAGGATATTACTAGTGAGCCTCATAGAAAAAAATAAAAAGTAGACTCTCATTACGTATCCATCCCTACTCTCTACTCTACTTCAACTTTATTAGCTTCATGTATTGGATCATAATTTTTTTTCCAAACACCTCCTTCCTGCAGAGGATCCGGCTGCTCCATCCGAATCATCACCTTGGGCCATGCATTGTACATGACCTTATATACAATCATAGATGGGAAGCGATTGCATTTGCAGGAGGTACACAGTTCTGCTTAACAATTTCACCACTTGTATACTCTGCAAGTAAACGAAGCCGCTCACAAAGTCAGTGAGTGGACAACTACGTCAGAGCTTTTCCCTATTTTAATTCATCAGAGCTTCTTGTTTCGGAAGGAAAGGTCGCAAGATACAGAACCCCAATTCGAGTTGGCCTTTTGCATTCGGAAGGAAGGGGTCCGGATCCAAGCTCCGCGCGGGGAGCAAGACATGCCCACCTCCCACGCAGTACGAACCAAATAATCAATAACTCTGTCAGACTGTCATGGGCGCTAACCTCCATCGCCATGGACGTCAGGCATGGCGTATTACGCAGCTTAAGCTGCACCGCAAGGCAAGCCAAGCCAAGCCATGGGGACCCGGCCCGGCGCGTGATACAGTATATAGGCCCGCCATGCATCAAGACAGACACATCATCAGAGCATCCATCACTTCCCCACAGACCACGGACGGTCAGCCATGGATAAGGCATACATTGCCGTCCTCTCCTTCGCCTTCCTCTTCCTGCTCCACTACATTCTGGGCAAGAAGAGCGATGGCAGCAAGGGCGCCGCGCACCTCCCGCCGAGCCCCCCGGCCGTCCCGTTCCTCGGCACCTCCACCTCGTGGAGAAGCCGCTGCACGCCGCGCTGTGCCGCCTCGGGGAGCGCTACGGCTCGGTCTTCTCGCTGCGGCTCGGCGCGCGCAACGCCGTGGTGGTCTCCTCGCCGGCGTGCGCCAGGGAGTGCTTCACGGACCACGACGTGGCCTTCGCCAACCGGCCCCAGTTCCCCTCGCAGATGCTCGTGTCCTACGGCGGCACCTCGCTCGTCAGCTCCAGCTACGGCCCGCACTGGCGCAACCTCCGCCGCGTCGCCGCCGTGCGGCTGCTCTCCGCGCACCGCGTCGCCGGCATGTCCGGCGTCATCGCCGCCGAGGTGAGCGCCATGGCGCGCCGCCTGTGCCGCGCCGCCGCGGCGTGCCCAGCCCGGGTGGAGCTCAAGCGGAGCCTGTTCGAGCTCTCCCTCAGCGTGCTCATGGAGACCATCGCGCGGACCAAGGGGACCCGGTCGGAGGCGGACGGCGACACGGACATGTCCCTGGAGGCGCAGGAGTTCAAGCAGGTGGTGGACGAGATCATCCCGCTCATCGGCGCCGCCAACGTGTGGGACTACCTGCCGGTGATGCGGTGGTTGGACGTGTCCGGCGTGAGGAGCCGGATCCTGGCCACGGTGAGCAGGAGGGACGCCTTCCTCCATCGGCTCATCGACGCCGAGCGGCGGAGGATGGAGGAGGGCGGCGACGAGGGCGAGAAGAAGAGCATGATCGCCGTGCTCCTCACTCTGCAGAAGACAGAGCCGGAGCTCTACACTGATCAGATGATCATCGCTCTGTGTGCGGTAAGTCCCTCTTCCACTTTGGTTGCTTCTCACACACCCGAGTACTTCAACTGTCGGTTTCTTCATTAAGGACATTGGCAATTTGGCATCATCAGTAGATTTTTGACTCGTTTAAGTCATCAGATAGCAACAACTCGACCAGAGTCATTATGTTAGTCCAGTACTCCACTTTTTATCTATCTTATAATATATCTAATCAGATAGTGGTCACTCAACGTAGGCGAGTAACACGGCCATGTCACTTAGCTGGATGAATCCCACTTCCCACGTGTTTATTTCTAGTAATTTAATTTTGGCCTTTTCCCACTCTCGAGTACTTGACGTTAAGGCTCTCTTTGTCTTTGTAGGATTTGTGCAGTATTCTACTAAATCTTTGAATTTTTTTACTCAATAAGTCTCGAACGTTCCGAATTTAAGCATGTCATCCCGAATGTTTTTCAATAGCAACTTTAGTTGCTGCAAGGTGACAGTTTTAGTTGTTAACCCATGACAACTCTATCCCAGTTCGTTTTTTATCAGAAAATTGCCATGTTTGTCAACCTCGCCGTAACTAAGGTTGCCATGAAAAAGGTTCGGATAGTCATGCTTACAATTTGAATGTTCGGGATTTATCTATTCCAGTTTTTTTATGAATCTGCTTCCAATATTCTACGTACAAGAATATACTAAAATTCATTCTCTACAATAATTCATTGCAGAATATGTTTGTGGCCGGAACGGAGACCACCTCAAGCACGATCGAATGGGCAATGTCGCTCCTGGCTGAACCATCCGGCGGCGCTCAACAAGGCCCAGGCTGAGATGGACGCGTCCATCGGGACCTCCCGCATGGTCACCGCCGATGACGTGCCCCGCCTCAGCTACCTCCAGTGCATCATCAGCGAGACGCTACGCCTGTACCCGGCGGCGCCGCTGCTGCTGCCGCACGAGTCCTCCGCCGACTGCAAGGTCGGCGGCTACGACGTGCCGAGCGGCACGATGCTGATCGTGAACGCGTACGCCATCCACAGGGACCCGGCCGTGTGGGAGGACCCGACGGCGTTCCGGCCGGAGCGGTTCGAGGACGGCAAGGGCGACGGCTGCTGATGCCGTTCGGGATGGGCCGGCGGAGGTGCCCCGGCGAGGCGCTGGCGCTGCAGACGGTCGGGGTGGTTCTCGGGACGCTGGTGCAGTGCTTCAACTGGGAACGGGTGGACGGGGTGGAGGTGGACATGACGGAGGGGGTCGGGATCACCATGCCCAAGGCCGTGGCTTTGGAGGCCGTGTGTAGGCCGCGCGCGGCCATGCACGATGTCCTTCAGAAGCTCTGAGGATGGAACTTCTTGGCATCACTTGTGTACAGTAGTTTCCAGTAGCATCGTGTCGTATGCATGGCTTGATACCGTTTTGATGTACCGAATAAACTTGTTGCGACTTCAGAGCATAATAACCTTGCCATCATCTGTGATTTCTTGCACAAGCTAGGGTCTTTGTATAGTCTATCATAATGATTATCCCTAGGGCAACTCCAATAGCACGACACATTTGATCCGCACATGTCTGGATAGAAACGCCAGCCCAATGTGCAGACGCAAATCCAGATCACGTCCGTTCGGGATCCGTCTGAGCGCATTTTGAGCCCGAACTTACCTTTGATTTGTGTCTACAAAGACATGAGATGGACACGTCACGCATCCTTTTGGTGTCCGTCTCGGGCACGCGTGGTGGTCAACCAACCAACGTTGCGGTCGTGACCCGCACGGCAACCACTGGAATCGTCCAGGCCACGTCCTTTTAAATTGGCAAGCGTGCGGGAAAGGGGGCGGCCTCACCCATTTCTCCTTTCTCACTCCAGTCAACATCTGAGCACGCGTGTTTCCTCGCCAGCTGACACAAACCCTAGTCCGCCAGCATCGCAAGGGAGTTCTTCAGCAAAGGTGGCAAGCATGGCAAGCACAAGCATAAGGTCGGCTCATCGTGAGGCCCGCCAACTTCACCTTGGCACCACGATAGTGGTAGGGGGCATCACGGCCACGTGACCGGCTGTACATCCCGGTGCACCGCACACGGTACCACTGGGAGTACCGCGTCCCGCTTCCGTGGCCGGACGTCAATCTCTTGCACGAGTGGCACCTCGACCCCTACCACATTCCGGTGTCGCCCATGCCGCAATCTAAGCGTGGCACGGTCGAGATCCGCAACCGGCGTCTCTCCTCATGCCAGAGCAACGCCGTGATCCAACGTACACGCCCCGCTCCTCGAATTGGGATGTCTGGTTCGCGACTGAGCATGACGTGCGCCGCCGTCCAAATCGACGCCTGCCCTCCACCGCCGCCGTCGGCGGTGAGGCATGAGGACGAGGATGAGGAGGCAACATTCCTGAAGTCACTGGAGGAGGCGATCTAGCGCGCCATCGAGGAGTCCCAATGCGAGAAGGACGCCGATGGGTTGGCCTAGAGGAGGCGCTCCAGCTTTCGACAGCCGGTGACCAGGTCTACCCATTGCCACCACCGACACCGCCCGCACACGCGCTAGTGTTGGACACGTGCCAGTGGGTGGGCTCGTGTGGGAGTGGGCCTCTGCGCCGTCCGTTTGGCTGGGCGCGACGGAGAAGGAGGAGGACGCGTACCTCGCCGAGTGGAAGGGCCACGTGCTGCAGGAGGAGCGGGCAAAAAATTGTGTTTTGTTTGCATCGGCCGGTTACAGTTGTTCTTAGGGCCTCTTTGATTCACAGGAAACTGGAAGTGCGAGAACAGAAAGAGAAAATATATAGAACTGGAGTGACGTGCCTACTTGTATCTTATGGCATACCAGAGAGTGTCTGATGCCACGGAGAAAACAAAGAGATTGTACTAAAAAGAGGTTGTAGTGAATGTTTGATTTTATATGAAATGTAGTACAAATGATTCTTTAGAAAAGAATTCTATAGAATTAATCGTAAGAATCAAATGACCAACATAGAAAAAATTCCTAAGGACTCTAATCCTCTGAAAAACTTATGAAATCCCTTTCAATCAAATGAGCCCTTACAGTTCCTTGTTACCAAATTCATGTGCTATTTGATCAAAAATTTCAAACGACGAATAGTTTTTGAAATTATGATTAAAAAACATAAATGTTTTCTTGAATTTGAGAAATTTCTTAAAAAATGTATATTATTTCAAATTTCCAAACATCTTTTGAAACATGAACAATTTATGAATATCTTTTGAAACATGAACTTTTTTAAAGATTTGTTGGTTTTTTTGTTTGTCCCGTATTCCTTCTTTTTCCTTTTCTCTATTTTTTATTTTATTTTATTATTTTCCTAAAACAAATCTTGAATCATTTTAAACCATATTTTTTATTAAATCCGTGAACTTTTCAAAATTCTGAACATTCTTAAATTCGCAAACTTTGTTTTCAAATCCATGAACTCGTTTTAACTACTACAAACTTTTTCAGAACCCGTGATTTTAAAAAATCCTGAACATTCTTTTTCAAAGTTTATGAACTTTTTTTGAATTCAACGACTGCTTGGAACGGCCCAACAGGCACACGACGGAAGCGATGCCGTCGCCTAGTTGGGCCAAGATCTGGGTGTAAAAAAATTATATTATATTTTTTCGTTTTATTTTCTTTGATTGTTAATTCATTTTTCTCCGTTTTAACTTTATTGTTCGTTTTGAAACCTGTTTTTTAATATGAAACATTTTTGGAATACAAAAAAATATTCTTGTGTTCAAATATTGTCTACAAATTTGGAAAATGTTATTGAAATTTTTTTGTTCACAATTTAAAGAAACGTTTGCGCTTCGAAAAATGTTGATTCAATAAAAGTATGTGGTTTGCAATTTGTGTACAACATCAATTGTTGGGAATTTGTTAACAATTTTTGAAAGTGTGTTCAAGTTTATAAAATTTTCATACACAATTTAAAATATACAAAACTCCGTGCCTTAAACCGGCATGGTGCCTTAAATTGGTCATACGAGACCATGAAAAAATGGGCAATTTCAAGGATGTCGAGAAACAACGTGCTTTCAGATTGAGCCTTCGGGCCTGCCTGGGCACCCTCCGTTGAATATGGTCTAATTTTGGACATTCTTAAAATGAACCCACCTTATGCAGGAAGGTGTGTATGCCCACGGTAGGCATCCATGTCAGGTTTGAACGATTTTCAAACTTGTATGCAATTTGCGACACATCCAGTCATTTATCGACCTCTTTTTTATCGAGAAAACTCTAGAATATAGAATTTATCAAAAACCAAAACAACTTGGCATGGTGCCTTGAATTGTTCATAGAAGGCCATGAAAAATGTTGGCATCATTTCAAGGATGTCGAGAAACAATGGGCTCTCAGACGGAGCCTTCTGAGCTAATACCCTACGTTGAACATGGTTTAGATTTTGACATCCATCAAATGACCTCAACTTTGGCAGGAAGGTGGGCATGCCTATGGTAGGCATCCATATTAGGTTTGAACAATTTCCGACACCGTATGCAAGTTAAGACACGTCTGCCCATTTATCGGCTTTTTTTGGACCAAGAAAACTCCAGAAAATGCGGAATTTGTCAAAAACTAAAACAACTTGGCATGGTTCTTTAAGTTGGTCATATAAGCTAATGAAATAAAATTGGGTTCATTTGAAGGATGCCAAAAAAGTGCTCACAAACGAACACAATGGACCGGCTCAGTCAGGCGGACTCTTGTGAAAAAGGTATTTAATTCATGATTTTTCAAATCGATGATTTTTTTTCAAATTCATGAAAAAAAAAACATTCAGATAGATGAACTCTTTTAATTTCATGAACTTTTTTCCTCCTTGAAGCTAGGGGTGGGCATAAACGACAAACCGATACCGAAACTAAAAAACAAAATTTAGTTTTTTGTGATGGTATTGGAAAATTTATGCCAAACTATTTTTGAACTTCTTTTTGCAGCATGCATGTATATACCTATAGGCAGCACGTTGTGCCGTTCGTGGTTTTAGTCCCACCTCGTCTAGTTACACGGAAGGAGGCAGGAAGTAAGGGCGGGCATATTAACCGAAAACTGATGTAACGAACTGAAAGAACAGGGACGAAACCAACATTTTCAGTGTTTATTTCGGTCATTAAATCTATAGAACTGGAATTTAATAGGTAACTTTGTTTTTTACACTTGATTAACCGAAAATACCTAGAAAACAGAAAATACATATTATTTAAAAAAATCGCAGCGGCATTGTATTGCATATCCCAGCTGCCCTAGCCCAGCTGGCTGACACATCTTTCTAAACCTCTTTATTTATTCCGGGTTTTTTCCACCTACACGTTTTGGTTTAGTACCACCTCAGATTGCTCTTGAGGAAAGAAGCGTGTGAAAGACTATAAAGGCAGCTGCTTACCCATCAAATTTGTCTGAACCTGCCCGTACCAAAACATGTAGCATAAGAGGGTTTGCCTAAACTTCGGTTTTGTTCGGTCAAACTATTGACCGAACCGAATTTTCCTTCAAATAAAATTTGGTTTTCTTGTTGTATAGAAACCGATCGATTTGTATTTTATATAAAACTAAAATTCTTTGTGACCCAAAAAACCGAACTAATCACGTGAATTGGACAAAAATCGCGATTTTGATAAAATTTCATGATATTAAAAACATTCATTAATTTGAAAAAAGATTTACGGATTTGAGGTTTTTTCATGAATTTAAGAAGATGTTCAAGAATTTAGGCAACAGAAAGAACAGAGAAAAAGAAGAAGAATAAATAAAAATGAAAAATGAGTAAAATCAAAGAAAAAAAGACAAACAAAACAAAAAAAACATACTAAGAAAATGCACGACAAGAAGAGTAAAAGAAGTAACTAGGCATAAAAAGTGAGTTGTCCCAGACTCCCAGTTGGTTATAGCGGTGGAAGTATCCTACCTCACGCGCCTAATTTTTGAAGGTTAAAAAAGTGAAAATAAAAATAAATGGGCCAGGCCCAGGACCGAGGTAAAAAGAAGAAAAGGTAATAAGAAAACAGAAAACGAAAACCGGAGTAAAACGGATTAAAAAACCCATCCAAACAAAAAAGAAAAAACAGAGTCCGGAAGCATAGAAAATAAGAAGGAAAAGAAGTATTACTAAACATATAAGGTGAGCCGGTTGAGTTGGTTGTTGTGTTCGAAGGAAACAGAGAGATTTTGAGTTCGAACCTCACCACTCGCGAAATTTATTGAAGGCTGAAAAAATGAAAATGGGCCGAGCCCATGATGCGTGGGTGGGGGGTGCGCCAGTTTATGAATGTCTGTACATGCGGAGGTGGGTATACCGGGGAGGGGTGGAGCGAAGCAAGGCTCAAAAGGTAATCAAGATGATCTATTTGCGAGACCACGAAATAATACTTAGGGTGTGTTTGGAAGCCAAAGTATTTTTGTGGTTTCATAGAAATACTGTGGTTTCTGAAAAAACTTTGGTATTCAATACTTTGAGTCGTTTGGATCAAAAAAATACTGCAGTTCAACAAACCATGGTATCTCTAAAACTGTGGTATTTTTGTTGTATATAAAAAAGAGGCCCTGACCTCTTTTTCTAAAACTGAGAAAGCACTGGCTGCTTGGTCTCTCTTGTGTCTAACTTCTGGCCATCAACGCATGTGATGCATAAATCGATAGCTAGCCCATCGATAAAAACCTTGGTATTCAATACTTTGAGTCGTTTGGATCAAACTTTGGTATATCAAAACTGAGAAAAACTTTGGTATTCAATACTTAGGGTGTGTTTGGAAGCCAAAGTATTTTTGTGGTTTCATAGAAATACTGTGGTTTCTGAAAAAACTTTAGTATTCAATACTTTGAGTCGTTTGGATCAAAAAAATACCGCAGTTCAACAAACCGTGGTATCTCTAAAATTGCGGTATTTTTGTTGTATATAAAAAAGAGGCCCTGACCTCTTTTTCTAAAACTGAGAAAGCACTGGCTGCTTGGTCTCTCTTGTGCCTAACTTCTGTCCATCAACGCATGTGATGCATAAATCGATAGCTAGCCCATCGATAAAAACCTTGGTATTCAATACTTTGAGTCGTTTGGATCAAACTTTGGTATATCAAAACTGAGAAAAACCTTGGTATTCAATACTTTGAGTCGTTTGGATCAAAAAAATACTGTAGTTCAACAAACCGTGGGCTCAAAAGGTAATCAAGATGATCTATTTGCGAGACCGTGGGTGGAGCGAAGCAAGGCTCAAAAGGTAATCAAGATGATCTATTTGCGAGACCACGAAATAACACTTAGGGTGTGTTTGGAAGCCAAAGTATTTTTGTGGTTTCATAGAAATACTGTGGTTTCTAAAAAAACTTTGGTATTCAATACTTTGAGTCGTTTGGATCAAAAAAATACCGTAGTTCAACAAACCGTGGTATCTCTAAAACTGTGGTATTTTTGTTGTATATAAAAAAGAGGCCCTGACCTCTTTTTCTAAAACTGAGAAAGCGCTGGCTGCTTGGTCTCTCTTGTGTCTAACTTCTGGCCATCAACGCATGTGATGCATAAATCAATAGCTAGCCCATCGATAAAAACCTTGGTATTCAATACTTTGAGTCGTTTGGATCAAACTTTGGTATATCAAAACTAAGAAAAGCTTTGGTATTCAATACTTTGAGTTGTTTGGATAAAAAAATACTGTAGTTCAACAAACCGTGATATCTCTAAAACTGTGGTATTTTTGTTGTATATAAAAAAGAGGCCCTGACCTCTTTTTCTAAAACTGAGAAAGCGCTGGCTGCTTGGTCTCTCTTGTGTCTAACTTCTGGCCATCAACGCATGTGATGCATAAATCGATAGCTAGCCCATCGATACGTCCGGCCAGAGGCGGACGTACACGTACACGAGCTGAAAACGTCGACCTTCAGTGCATGTGTTAACTACCTCGGTCTTTGATTGATTACAAGAGATAACTCTACCATAGATCTTAGCAGCTAGGAGAACATGCTCCTGCAAGGCTGAATGCATATGGTGGCTATTAGTACAAGCTGATCCCTGAGTGTAGCTGAATATGCATGCAGCAACGTAACAGTCGATGCAAACCCAAAGAAAACTGAGAAAAACTGCCACTTGCCAAACACCTCGGCAGTTTTATCAAAACTGAGAAAAACTATGCTTTTTAGAAACCGAAGTATTTATTGCCCATGTATTGTAATACTTAGGTTTTGGAATACCATGGTTTTGAAAAAACGTTGTTGCTAAACTAGGCCCAGTGAACACATGTGATCCTTGAACCATAGTCTCCCCATTTGTGTCCTAATATGTCACCATGGTGGTTGTTGTTTAGAGTAAAAATTGGTGATATGATTAGCATGTGCAATCAAAATACATAATGATCATAAAAAAATCTCGGTGTCATGTTGTGATTGATCGTTGAGGGAGTCCTGGATTAAGGGGGTGTTTGGGTAGCCGGACTATACCTTCAGCCGGACTCCTGGACTATGAAGATACAAGATTGAAGACTCCGTCCCGTGTCTGGAAGGGACTTTTCTTGGCGTGGAAGACAAGCTTGGCGATACGGATATGAAGATATCCTACCATTGTAACCGACTCTATGTAACCCTAACCCTATCCGGTGTCTATATAAACCGGAGGGTTTTAGTCCGTAGGACAACGTACACATCAACAATCATACCATAGGCTAGCTTCTAGGGTTTAGCCTCCTCGATCTCGTGGTAGATCTACTCTTGTACTAACCATATCATCAATATTAATCAAGCAGGACATAGGGTTTTACCTCCATCAAGAGGGCCCGAACCTGGGTAAAACTTCGTGTCCCTTGCCTCCTGTTACCATCCGGCCTAGACGCACAGTTCGGGACCCCCTACCCGAGATCTGCCGGTTTTGACACTGACATTGGTGCTTTCATTGAGAGTTCCTCTGTGTCGTCGCTATCAGGAAGGATGCCTCGCCCCGTCTTTAAAGACAGCACCGTTGCTAAGGGAGCTTTGGTTGTCGGCCAAACCCTCCGGCTAGGTGGTTTTCTTATGACCGCCTGTTCGGCTTCTGCGCCGACGATGACCTCTCATGTCAGCTCGGAACTTGCCAAGCAGTTAGATCCAATGGAGCTTTCCTCCATAAACGAGCTCTTGGATCGCTTCGCCGCCCTGGGAGTCGCTACGAATTACGACCAGATCGGGCCTAAAACCGATCCAAGAGAGATTAACTCTCCCCAAGTCACCCATCACGTTGCCGTGGTAGAGGGACAGTGCGGTGACCCTTCATCTATCTTAAGGACTCGCTACGTCCGGATTCCCGATCCCTCCAAGCCGGATACCCGCGGAGGGGAGGATATCACTCAAGACCTGAACTTAGAGTCAGGCAACGGGCTGGATTCATTAGACAACATCCAGGAATCCAAATTTTCGAGTTCGGGAATTCCTCGGCCTCTGAGCCTTAGATGGGGTGAGGCTTCGGATTTAATTCCACCCACCCACCCCAACATAAGCGATCTATCCAAAATCAGGCAAGAACCCGATGAAACAGTACATCATTACTGGGCCAGATTCCTCTTAGTTAAGAACAGGCTAAGGGACTGCCGTGAGGAAGACGCAATCTCAATCTTCTGCGATAATTGCACGGACAAGGGAATACTCAACGCCATAAGTCGCCGTGATATTACACGCTTCGCTGACTTGGCGTCCATTGTACGAAAGTACTGTGCGATGGAAAGCGCCTGGAAAATCGAAATAAAATTTTGGGACAATCTGGCCCTGAATACAAACCCAGTCCGAAATAAAAGGGTGCATCATCACTAGTCACCCGGGTCAAGCACTAAAAAGCAAAAACCCTCTACAGGGCATGGAACCGTACTGGAAGGATGGCTTAATGGACCCTGTAAAATTCACAGTACAGAGGACACCGCACCAACTCACAGCCTCAGAGCATGTTGGATACTCCGGTAGGTGGCCAAAATTGGCGAAAATCTCCTAATTCCGGAGGCCACAGAAAGCCACCCCAGAGACACCAATACGGTATTAACAGTCTTCGAGACTTTCACATCAAATAATATGCGAAAAAGGACACTCCGCAGCCTTGCCGAAGTCTACCAAGTAGCAACAATAAACCCATGGAGTGACATGGCTATTACCTTTAACGCCAGTGATGAACCTAAATTCTGAACAGACCGAGCACCAGCCGCATTGGTCCTTAGTCCAATAGTGGACGGCTTTCGTCTTACCAAGGTACTCATGGACGGCGGCAGCGGATTGAACCTCATTTATGAGGAGACCCTTCAAAAAATGGAAATAGACTGAAACCGCATTGAGCGAAGCAGCACAACCTTTAGAGGAATAATCCCCAGTCGGGAAGTGCGCTGTATAGGAAAAATCACACTAGATGTGGTGTTCGGCACGCCGGATAATTACAGGTCCGAAGAGGTCACGTTCCAGGTGGCTCCGTTCAGCAGCGGTTATCATGCTCTGCTAGGGCGGGAAGCGTTCACAATCTTCCAAGCAATACCCCATTACGGGTACATGAAGCTCAAGATGCCCGGGCCTAACGGGATCATCACTCTCGCTAGTGATCCGGACATAGCACTCCGCGCCGAAAACAAGACAGCCGCACTGGCCCTCGAGGCACTATCCGAAGCCCTAGCGGCTGAGGAGCTGACTGCGCTGCGCTCTACGGTGAATAGGGACGATGTGGTACTCGACAAAAGATTCAAGTCCACCTCCTTTAAACCGGCGGATGAAATAGTCAAATTCCAAGTCCATCCAACAGACCCCAATAAAACAGCTTCCATCGGGGCACAGTTAAACCCTGATGTCGACGCCGCATTGCGAGAGTTCCTACGAGAGAACTGGGACATTTTTGCCTGGCACCCTTCAGACATGCCAGGAATCCCACTTAGGCTGGCCGAGCACAGCTTAAATATCTAAACAGGATTCAAACCTGTCAAATAGGCTCTTCGGCGTTTTTCCGAACCTAAGAGACAGGCCATGGGAGAGGAGCTAGCAAAGCTATTGGAGGCCGGATTCATCAGAGATATAAAACATCCAGACTGGCTAGCAAACCTGGTGATGGTACCAAAGAAGGACAAATCCTGGCGCCTGTGTGTCGATTTTAAAGACCTTAACAAGGCTTGCCCAAAGGATCCCTTCCCCCTCCCCCGCATTGATCAAATTATCGACGCTACCGCAGGACACGATTTCTTGTGTTTCCTCGACGCGTATTCTGGCTACCATCAAATCAAGATGGCAGAACCAGACCAAGCCGCAACGGCATTTATCACACCATACGGGCCATTCTGCTTCAACACGATGCCCTTCGGGCTCAAAAACGCCGGCGCAACATATCAGCGCATGATTCAGACATGTCTGGCAAGCCAGATCGGCAAAACAGTGGAGGCATATGTAGATGATGTGGTCGTCAAAACAAGACATGTTGAATCTCTAGTAGATGACTTGAGGCTCACATTTGATAACCTCCGAACATACGACATCAAGCTCAACCTGGAAAAATGCGTTTTCGGCGTTCCAGCCGGAAAGCTCTTGGGCTTCATTGTATTCGGTAGAGGAATTGAAGCAAATCCAGCTAAGATCCGAGCTCTGTCACAACTGGGTATCCCAAAGGACCTCAAACAAATACAAAAGTTAATCGGATGCGTGGCGGCTCTAAGCCGCTTTATCTCCCGCTTGGGAGAAAAGGCCCTACCCCTTTACCGCCTCCTTCGGCGCACCGAACACTTCAAATGGACGGATGCAGCCACGGCCGGACTCGACCAAATAAAAGTCATACTGGCAACAAACCCAGTTCTGGCCGCGCCAAACATCGGCGAACCAATGCTATTATACATTCCGGCAACACATCAGGTTGTAAGCGCAGTGCTCGTCGTCGAACGAGAAGCGGACGGACACAAATTCCCCCTTCAAAAGCCGGTCTATTATGTGTCCACTGTCCTCACTCCCTGCAAATCACGGTACCCGCATTATCAAAAGATTGCGTACGCGGTATTCATGGCATCCCGGAAGCTACGACACTACTTTCAAGAGTGTTCAATAACAGTAGCCTCGGAAGTACCACTTAACGATATTATAAACAACCATGACGCAATGGGCCGGATTGCAAAATGGGCCATTGAGCTCCTCCTGTTCGACATAACTTATAAGCCACGATGAGCCATCAAGTCGCAAGTCTTGGCCGACTTCGTCGCAGAATGGACGGAGGCCGGACTCCCTAAAGAGTACGACACATATTCAAATTGGATCATGCATTTCGACGGCTCCAAGATGTTGGCCGGACTGGGGGCTGGCGTCGTTTTGACGTCCCCCACAGGAGACACAGTTCAATACATACTACAGATTATGTACACGGACTCCAACAACGCAGCCGAATATGAGGCCCTCTTACATGGTCTCCGGATGGCAGTATCCATGGGCATCCAACGCCTAGAGGTGCGCGGGGACTCGAACCTCGCAATATCCCAAATAAATGGAGACTTCGATGCCAAGGATCCAAAAATGGCAGCTTACCGCAATGTCGTCCTAAAAATGTCAGCTCGGTTCGAGGGGCTTGAACTTCATCATATAGCCCGGGAAAATAATCAGGCGACAGATGTCCTGGCATGCATCGGCGCAAAACGCGATGTAGTCCCCCCCACCATCTTCTTGGAAAGGCTGTTCAAGCCATCCGTAGTAGGGGAAGGGGAGCCGAACAATAAAAGCCTAGACTCAACCGCACTGCCCGACACCCAACATTCTGACACAATCGGAGACTCTACCAATGAAATAACACCTTCAGCCCACATAATAATGGCTGTTATCGCCCCGTGGACAGAACCATTCCTCGCCTACCTTACTAGGCAGGAACTCCCCGAGGACCAAAATGAGGCACTGCATAGTGCGGTGATCCAAAGCCTACAGAGTCCACGAGGGAGAGCTTTATAAGAAAAGCACTACCGGAGTCCTTCAAAGGTGCATCTCCGAAGAGGAGGGGCGGAACCTCCTGGCTGAAATTCATGCCAGACTTGGCGGTCATCACGTTGCAGCCCGGTCCCTTGTAAGCAAGGCCTTCCGTATAGGCTTTTATTGGCCGACGGCCCGGGCAGACGCTCAGGACTTAGTCCAACGATACACCGGTTGCCAGCTCTTTGCAAACCAAAGCCATATGCCACCCACCGCCCTCCAAACTATCCCCATTACTTGGCCCTTCGCGGTCTGGGGGCTTGATATGGTTGGACCCCTTAAAGGCGGAACCCACAAGCAAAAATACTTACTGGTCATGGTGGATAAGTTCACCAAATGGATAGAATCCAAGCCTGTTAAGACGGCCGAATTCGGACCGGTGATAGACTTTATATCCGGGGTTGTACACCGTTACGGCATCCCCCGCAGCATCATCACTGATAACGACACGAACTTCACGGCTAACGAGGTAAAACTCTGGTGCAAAAACATGGGCATCAAGCTCGATTATGCTTCCGTCTATCACCCACAAACTAACAGCCAGGTCGAACGTGCAAATGGTCTTATCATGAGCGGCATCAAACCCAGATTAGTGCGGTCTCTCAAGGAATCTAACACGCACTGGGTAGAGGAGCTCGACTCCGTACTCTGGGGGCTGCGGACCATGCCGAATCGCACCACCGGATACACACCATTCTTTATGGTGTACGGCGTAGAGGCAGTTTTGCCTTGCGACATAATTCACGACTCACCTCGAGTGCGCATGTACGAAGAAAGAGAAGCCGAACTTGATCGCCAGGACAGCTTGGACGCATTGGAGGAGGAGCGTGACATGGCAAAAGCCCGTTCCACATTCTATCAACAGCAGGCTCGAAGATACCAAAGCAGAGAAGTACGGGCCAAAAATTACAACGTTGACGAATTAGTTCTATGACTACCAGACAAGAAAAAGGACAAACTCAAGCCCAAGTGGGAAGGTCCCTTCATAATTGACCAAGTCCTGACTGGTGGAGTGTACCGCCTGCGGGATGCATCGGATAACCGACTCGAGCCAAACCCATGGAACGCAGCCCGTCTCCGAAGATTCTATGCCTAGCGTCGGACTCTGTGTTCGTCTCCTTCCTCTGTCCATTTTTATATTTTCTGTCTTACATTTCTCTTCTCTCTTCTCTCTCTCTCTCTTATAGCCTCTAAAGGCTCATAAAGTGACGCGCTATCCGCGCTCATTAAACCTGGGGGCTTCTTTAAACAGAAGAAGCTTATTCATGCGGGCTTCATGCCCAACACATGTGTCACACTTCCGCATGTACCTTTTATTCACCATTATATGCATCGATATGACTTAAGTTTTGGCCAAGCTAGGTTGCCTGGCTCCTGTGCTTACCCCTACGTTCCCGATTGTTCGGCTAGGTGGTAAAGGGAGCACCTCTGCGATTGTTACTGCCGGGTCAGCCGGACGTGTACCTCAGACTGGGTGAAGCCGAAAGCTAGCGTTCTTAAGGGAATATTCGGTCGGTGAACTAAAGATGATCTTTTTTTATTTTTATCTATACGCCCCAGATGTTCTTCCTGCGTTTCTTTTCGCAGCATGGACATGCACCTTAGGGCATGCCTCCCAGGGAAAGGAACCCCTAACGGAACTATTCTCCCTGAAAGATGTTTCTTACTAACCATGTAATATAACATACCTAGTCGGGCACTTGTCTGTTCACGCCCTAATGACCCCTACGCCTGGTCTCCATGCATTCCCCGGTTCCTATATAACCGCATGGGAATTCGGACACACTCCGGACCGTCAGGTCCCGAGGCTGAAGCGAAAAGGTCGGCCATGACAAATGATCTACAATCCGGCTAGAAGGCATTATAAATGTCAATTAAATTACATAGTCATTTTGACTGGTTGTATTCCTCTTCAATACCATCTAACGGGCTGTCTAATTTATAGTCCTGCTGGGAATACTTTGCGGCCAACTCTACTTGGCCGTATACTAAGCTTACAGGGATCTCCTTCCCATCGGGCCCTACAGGACCGACCTCGGCCATGTGGTTGGGGTTAGCCTTTGCGTACCGCGTTTTCACCATGGCCCAGGCCTCCCTAGTGCCTTGACGGTAGGCTGATATCTTCCACAATCGGAAGCGCCGCCGTGCTCCCTTTAGCTTCTCCGCAAGCTCTCCAAGACCTTCGGGCATGGAGACAGATGGCCACAGGGCCTGGGCGACGCCTCGCATCGCCTGCCGAACTCGATCAAGCAGTTGCGAGAGCTCGGGAAGAAGGTCACCCGTAGAACTGGGCATCTCCTCTGCAGGACGACCTGTTAGCACACCTACAGACATTGCTCTGTTAGTCGACTTCCCCGCCGAACTTTCTTTCAAAAGGTTCGTTCAAGCACTTACTAAATATGCCGCGCCGAAGCCGCTGATTCTCCTTCACGGAGTCTGACAGCTGGGCACGAACATCTTTCAGCTCGACGCCCAGCTTGGTGTTGGCATCTTGGAGATCGTTCTTCTCCCCCATCACCTTTATCAGCACCCTCTCACCAGCCTTTAGCTGGCGTAGGAGGTGTTGCCTTTCCGTATTCAATCCGGCGCCATCTGCAATTTCATTTGTCAGATTCGCACCAAAGCCGTGCTTCGCAAAATACTTATCTTTCAAAGTGAATATTACCAGAGGGGGTCTCTTTAGGCTCCCCTGCCGTGGCTAGTGCGCCCTCAAGTTGGGTTTTGCACTCTTCCAGCTCCTTGGACAGTAGGGAATTCTTTTCCGTAAGAACCTGCATCACAAATGATCCTTAAATCAGTTATTCTAACTGTTTTAAGTCTCGGGGGCTACTGGTATATACATATAATTACCAGAATTTTCTTACCCGTATGTCTTTTACATACTGCTCCGTGGCTCTGACTAGACCATTTTGAGCGGCACGGAGATACGCATCTCCCGAGTTGAAGGCATCTAACGCCCCTCGGGAGAAACAAGCGTCGCGAAGAACTGTCCGGCGACGCCGGTGGTTCATGGCACTCTCCACCTCAGAGTTGGTGGCAGACAACCCGTCCACATCCTCCGTCGGAGGAGCGTCTGGCGCGCGCCTTGCGTTCGCCTCCGCCTCCTGACCAGGCTTTGGAGCCTGGCTGGTGGAGGCGCGATTGGCAGCCTCTCCGGATGTAGTCTGGCGAGGTCTCTTTATACTGAAAAGAGCGCGAGTGTCAATATGCCTCTAAGGTATAACACCTGGGATAAGGGGGCGCGCCATACCTTTGCGCTGACGCCTCAGTCCGGACTGCACTTCTTTTCTGCCCGCGAGGCCCTACGGCCCCTCGTTGGCTTGTCGCCGCAGGTTCGGCCTTCCGCCTTAAATACCTCCCCTGCAAAGTTCGGTTGCAATCAGGAAACTGAACACGAGTGGGCGGACACCTATTCGGGGTAGTGGGACTTTGATCTCAGGTACCTGGGGGGTCAGGATTAGCCCTTGGTAATCGGCTGTAATGGCCACCAAGGCGTTGTCCTTGCTCAGTTGATGGAACACTCCATCAATCAACTCCACAGATGTGTCCGGATCCTCTTGGGAGGCCGGGTCGAGGGACCGTCCTGGGTCCTCGGGTTGTGGAGGAGGGCTGCTTATTTCCTTAACAGCCCGGCGCAGTTCCTGCGTTGAAGTCGTCAGACTGAATATTTAACAATGGGAATACAAAACGGATGGACAAGTAAATACGGCCGCTTACCCAGCTTGGGGGGTTGTGCATGGAGAATCCGCCCTGAGGGTTGACGCGGAGAAATTCCTCCTCTTCTCCCTTATATAAAGTGGACAAGATCTTTAGTAGAGCGGCAGCTGAATCTGGCCCCTTACGGCCGTAGCGGGTGGCGTCGTCCTCCCTGTTGAAGTCCCGCATGGGGTGGCTTCTATACTAAAGCGGCTGCACCCCCCGCATAATGCATTCAGCCATAACCCCGATCATGGTTAGCCCGGAATGGGCTAACAATCTTATTCGGCCCATCAGGTAAATGATGTCCCTGTCACCTCCCCTCTGAGGGCTCCGTGGGCGCCAGCTTAGGCGCTTCTTTAAGGAAGCACTGTTTAATTCAGGGAGGCCGATCCGGACAGGATCCGGCAGCGGGACGTCCTCTATATAAAACCACTCCGAGGGCCAGTCTTCGGACGCCTTCTTTGGGGTTCCGGACAGATATCCGGTCCCGGCGATGCGCCACACTTCGGCTCCGCCCACTTGATACATTGACCCCTTCTTGGAACGGGGCACGAAGCAAAATAGCTCCTTCCACAGTCCGAAATGAGCTTCGACACCCAAGAACAGCTCGCAGAGGGCTACAAAGCCCGCGATATGCAGTACTGAGGCGGGCGTGAGATTATGTAGCTGGAGGCCGTAGAACTCCAGCAACCCCCGGAGAAATGGATGGATTGGAAATCCGAGCCCCCTTATTAAGTAGGGGACGAGGCACACCCGCTCTCCTTTGGAGGGATTAGGGGCATTCTCTGCTTGCTCTCCGCCGTTGTAGACGGCAAGACCGGCTCGAACCGGGACCATATAGGCCGGGGGGAGAAATCCCTTGGTCTGGAGCGTCACTAGCTCGCTATGCGGGATGGTACATCTCTCCCAATATCCAGGCTTAGGGCTGGAAGGGCGAGGGGAAGAGTTGCGATGGCTGGCCATGGTGGGATGGACCTTTGTCGGATGCGCTCTGATGAACACTCACGGAGGGGAGAAGGTGTGGATTGGATCTAAATCCTCGTCCCCTTAAATAGGGCAGCTCATTTACGCGGCTAGAGGTGTGAATGTAAAAACACTCAGACTTTTCATATTCGTTTGACACGTGGGGAGCGGTCATTTGGGCGTAGAAGCCAAGGAGCGCAACATCTACAAGAAACCGGACTTTATTCAAACAGGTACACCGAATTTGGAGGAGAACCTGCCTTGCAATGCCGAAGACAATCTGCGCGCCGGACTCAACGTCATTGAAGCCTGGTTCGGGGGCTACTGAGGGAGTCCTGTATTAGGGGGGTGTTCGGGTAGCCAGACTATACCTTCAGCCGGACTCTGGACTATGAAGATACAAGAATGAAGACTCCGTCCCGTGTCTGGAAGGGACTTTCCTTGGCGTGGAAGGCAAGCTTGGCGATACGGATATGAACATCTCCTACCATTGTAACCGACTCTATGTAACCCTAACCCTATCCGGTGTCTATATAAACCGGAGGGTTTTAATCCTTAGGACAACGTACACATCAACAATCATACCATAGGCTAGCTTCTAGGGTTTAGCCTCCTCGATCTCGTGGTAGATCTACTCTTGTACTACCCATATTATCAATATTAATCAAGCAGGACGTAGGGTTTTACCTCCATCGAGAGGGCCCGAACCTGGGTAAAACTTCGTGTCCCTTGCCTCCTGTTACCATCCGGCCTAGACGCACAGTTCGGGACCCCCTACCCGAGATCCGCCGGTTTTGACACCGACAATCGTCCTTGAAAGATTGATGTGCGTCTCAAATTTCTAGCTTTTATGTGAAATTAAAAAAACCAACTGTCGCCATCGTGTAGGCCGCATCTGCCTTCTCCGCCGCATCCATCTCCTCCTGCTCCGCCCTCTCCAGCTCATTCTTCTGCCACTGCAACATTTGAAACGGATGGCATGCATGATCATTCTTGCGTCGTCATCCAAATCCGCCACCTTCAAGGGTCAGCATCTTCGCGTCCACCACAGTGGTTGCGATCTTCATCTTCCCCTCTTCAAGCATGACCTTCTTCTCTTCGATCATGGCCCTCTTCTCTTCGAGTTTGAGCTTCTTCTCGGTCGCCTTCGCCAACATGTCAAACATATCCGCCTTTTTTCCTCCTTGACGTCGGAGTGCTTAACATATGTATCCTCCTTCTTCATCAAGTTGTCTTCGAACCTCTCTGTCATCTTGACTGTCGCACATTCTCGCTTCGCCCTTTCCTCCTCCCACTACTTTCCCCGGGACCCTTTCTAAACTTCTTGGGTGGTTCTTTTGTTGGGTCGGTTGGGTCATGGGTTTCTTCCTTGGTGCCTTGGTTGACGTTCTTGGCAATGTATACGTTCCACTTGGGTTGTCCATTCAACTTCAACCAATAATGTATGACGGTGAAGTTTTTCTTCGCCAACTTTTTGAATACACTACACGCATGAGAAGGCTACATAATAAAATATTGTCAACAATGCATATAAAAACTATGCAAATCCGGCTACAATAGTATGCATACATATCCGGCTACAAAACTATGCATCTCTTGCTACAAAACTATGCAAATTTGGCCACAAAACTATGCATATCCGGCAAGTGATGTGCACATATTAACAACTTACTTGCTTGATGATTTGAGCACCTCTAGGCCGCCGCGCGATGAGTTGCCTCAAGTGGCCGCAATACTTCGACACGGCCTCTTGAATGGTGTACCATCAATAGTTGAGAGACTTTGATTCACTGTTGCGGATGACCGCGTCGGACTAGGGTGCAAAGCGGCAGGATGAAAGAAGATAGTGCGGGATTTTGCCATGAAAACATTGCGACCAGCTACAAAAGCGTGGGCTTTGCCTCAGTTTTGAATGGGCCGGGGATGTTGAAGTTTCATGTGACTTGTGTCTAGACTTCTTTAAAGTCACCCTAGTTTGGTTTGGTTTTGACGAAAATGTATGGTCCGGACTGCTCGACCATGGTCAGGTTCGCTGGGTCCAGACAGCTGCGTGCGGACAAATACGGACTGTTTAAGGGTCGGGATGCCGTTAGCGCAAAAAACAAAAATCCTTGCAGGAGATGCACCGCCGCATGATCCAATCCAATCACTTCCAAGTTCCAACCCCGAAACAACCCGCATGCAGAGTCGTTTTCGCGACGGAAGTCAGTAGCCACCGGCGGGGCCATCCGTCCGCGACTTCGAGCAAAACGACGCCGACGAGTGCGCGCACGAGGTGTGCTCGGCAAGCAGCGGTGGCGTGTCTATCCTCGTTGGCAACGGGGGGGTGGCGCAAATCGTCCGGCAGGTGATCTTTCCATGGCGATGGGAGCAGAAGGAAGCGATGCCTGACATCAGCCGTGGGTTTTTACTTGCACACGACGGTTCCTGGAACAATTAAGAGCAACTTCAACGGCCGACCTAAACGGACAGCGTTTTCGTCCACTTTTTGTCCATTTGGGATCGGCCGCCCGCCCGCCGTCCGTCTTTTTTTAGTTTTGGATCGGCAGGGCGTCCAACGGGCCGACCCATTTCATAACCGTACGCGCTTTAGATCATGCCAGCGGTCATGCCGTCGCTCTGGTTTTGGCGCTCCAGCGTGCGAGAAAGGTTCGTGCGCGCGAGGAAAGCGGCCTAGCGCGCGCTGGTTTTCGCGCTCCAGCGCGCGGGAAAGGTTCGCGCGTGCGCCGCGGCCGGCGCTCGTTATA
>NC_053025.1:504436006-504582327 GCF_003073215.2 Triticum urartu
ATAGTACCAAGGATCCCGAATCTGATGATGACAAGGCAGGGAAGGGGAAGAAGAACAACAGCTCCAAAGGTCAGCAGTATCACTGGGTAGGCAATGGCGGAGGAGGCAAGCGTAAAGCGGATGGCAACATGGATTTTGTGGCTAATACCAACGTACAGGATAATGGCCAACGGCGCAAGGGTAGGCCGAAAAATCGTAGTGGAGCGCCCAACCCCAACCCAAACCGCCTGAACTATCTGCTAAGCCAGCCCTGTCCAAGACATGGGATGAAGGAGGAGCCAGCAAACCACCTTTGGAAGGATTGCTTTATTATGCAGGAGTTCAAGAATTCTAATAATTTCCGGTATGATCACGGATCTGGCGGTGGCTCAGGGTCCGGGCCGGGTTACGGTGGAGGAAGTTCCGGTTCAGGATTTAATGGTAATCCGGGTGGACATAATGGTCAAAATAGTCAGAACAACTAGGGTGGTTACAACCAACAGCAGCAACAGTCAAGTTACCAAAGCAACCCAAAGCAGTTGAGTAATGGGCAGTACCATGTCTTTACCACTAGCTTGGACAAGCGAGACCAGAAGGTTCAGAGGCGGGCAGTCAACTCTGTTGAACCGGCCACACCCCGTTATCTACGTTGGTCTGAACAGCCAATCATATGGAGCAGAGAGGATCACCCACTCCAGGTCGATAATCCGGGTCAGTTGGCTCTGGTGGTGGCGCCTCAGGTGGGAGGTTATAATTTCACCAAGGTTCTCATGGATGGAGGGAGCAGCATTAACATCCTATACTATGAGACCTTCCGTCGTATGGGACTTACAGATAAGAATCTCAAACCGTCCAATACAGTATTCCACGGTGTAGTGCCTGGCAGATCAGCATATCCCGTTGGTAAGATAGCTCTTGAAGTGGCCTTTGGGGATGATCATGATTCCAGGTCGGAGACATTGACGTTTGAAGTGGTGAAAATCCAAAGTCCATATCATGCCCTGTTTGGGCGACCGGCATACGCCAAGTTTATGGCTCGACCCTGTTATGTGTATTTGCAGCTCAAGATGCCAGGTCACAAGGGGACAATAACGGTTCACGGAAGCCGCAAAATCGCTTTGGAATGCGAGGAAGGAGATGCGGCTTATGCAGAGTCGGTTTGTGCCACCGAGGAGTTAAAGTACTATAAAGACAATGTTGATCCGGCGGACATGACTCCGTTGAAGAAGCCAACTATGGAGCATGATCCGGCCCTGAAGTTCAAATCGGCAGCAGAAACTAAGCTTGTTGACTTCGTACCTGGCGATTCGTCCAAGCAGTTCAGCATTAGTGCCAACTTGGATCCGAAATAGGAAAGCGTGCTCATCGAGTTCATCCGTGAGAATCGGGACATTTTTGCATGGAAGCCTTCCGACATGCCAGGTGTACCGAGGGAACTCGCTGAGCACACACTTAATGTGGATCCTAAATATAAACCGGTGAAACAGTTCCTCCGCTGGTTTAACGAAGAAAGACGCAAGGCGATTGGAGAAGAGGTAGCCAGGCTCTTAGCAGCTAGTTTTATTGTTGAAGTTTTTCACCCTGAGTGGCTTGCCAATCCGGTGCTAGTCCTTAAGAAAAACGGCACCTGGCGTATGTGTGTGGATTACACAGATCTTAATAAAGCTTGTCCAGCAGATCCTTTTGCCCTCCCCCGTATTGATCAAATCATTGATGCTACAGCAGGTTGTGAGCGTTTAAGTTTTTTGGATGCATATTCTGGCTATCATCAGATCAAAATGGCAGTTAAGGACCAGGAGAAGACGGCGTTCATAACTCCCTTTGGAGCCTTCTACTATGTGTCTATGCCCTTTGGGCTCAAAAGTGCCCAGGCAACTTATCAATAGTGTGTACAAAATTGTCTTCACAAGCAGATTGGCCGTAATGTACATGCTTACGTGGATGATATCGTGGTTAAATCCAGGGAGAAGGAGACTCTGGTTGATGATTTGAAGGAAACCTTTGATAACCTAAGGACGTACAAGATGATGCTTAATCCGGACAAGTGTGTCTTTGGTGTACCGGCGGGCAAGTTATTGGGTTTTCTGGTGTCCAACAGGGGAATTGAGGCTAATCCGGAGAAGATCACAGCCATCACCTCCCTGGCTAAACCGAAGTGTATCAATGATGTTCAACGCCTGGCAGGCCGGATTGCCGCGTTAAGCCGGTTTATCAGCCGCCTTGGTGAGAATGCGATCCCTTTGTATCAGATGTTGAAGAAGACGGACCAGTTCGTCTGGAGTTCTGCTGCTGATGAAGCATTTGAGGACTTAAAGCGGCAATTGGCCAATCCGCCTATGCTCGCCGCTCCCATTGACAAGGAGCCGTTACTGCTATATGTTGCTACTAATGCTTGTGCGGTCAGCATGGCTATTATGGTGGAACGAAAGGAGGCAGGTAAGGAGCATCTGGTTCAACGTCCGGTCTATTATATCAGCGAGGTACTCATTGAGTCCAAGCAAAGGTATCCGCATTGGCAGAAGCTGGTGTACGGAGTTTTTATGGCAAGCCGGAAGCTTAAGCAATACTTCCAAGGGCACCCAATTACGGTGGTCAGTTCTGCTCCTTTGGGAGATATCATCCAGAACCAGGAAGCAACTGGCCATAGAGCTGGGGCCATACAGTTTGAAATATGTGCCTCGGACAGCGATTAAGTCTCAAGCACTTATTGATTTCATCAATGTTTGGACGGAAATGCAAGCACCTGAAGAAAAGCCGGATCATACGTATTGGACCATCCATTTTGACGGATCCAGGCAGTTGGAAGGCTCGGGGGCTGGAGTCGTATTAACTTCCCCACGAGGTGATAAGTTTTGTTATGTTCTCCGTTTAATGTTCCCTTGTACTAACAATGCAGTTGAGTATGAAGCCTTGCTCCATGGTCTTCGGATGGCTAAGGAGATGAATCTAAGTCGAGATAAGTGCTTCGGTGATTCGGACCTTGTGGCTCAGCAAGTGTCTGGCACTTGGGACTCCAAGGACCCACTCATGGCAGCATATCGTCGTGAGGTGGATATTGTTGCAGGTTATTTCAGAGGCTATTAGGTGGACCACGTGGACCGGCGGAAAAATGAAGTAGCAGACGCTTTAAGGCGGCTGGGCTCTCAGCGCAAACCGGTCCCACCCAATGTTTTTCTGGATGTGCTGCATAACCCGTCGGTGAAGATCCCTGGTGAAGAGGATTTGGCCATTCCTGATCCGGAGGCTCAATTGGTGGCAGTTCTTCATGTTATTCCGGATTGGACGCTTCCTTATCTGACGTACAAGAATCGGGGCGAGTTGCCAGAAGATGAGATTCTGGCCCGGCAGATAATTCGGCGATCCAAGTCCATGGCTGTCATCAACGGTGAGTTGCATCATTGCAGTGTATCAGGAGCTTTTCAACGTTGCGTGTCTCCTGAAGAAGGCCGTGAAATTTTGCGGGAGATCCACGAAGGAGATTGTGGTCACCACGCCGGTTCAAAGTCTCTGGTGGCTAAAGCGTTTTGCCATGGTTTCTATTGGTTAACTGCTCATGCTGATGCGAAGGATCTGGTCAGACGATGTGATGGTTGCCAAAGGTTTTCAAGACGTGCTCATGTACCGGCTCAAGAATTGAGGATGATTCTAATTACTTGGCCGTTTGCGACTTGGGGGCTGGATATGGTTGGGCCTTTCAAAAGGTCCAAAGATAAGAAGACCCACCTCCTGGTGGCGGTGGACAAGTTTACAAAGTGGGTGGAGGCAGAACCTGTTAGCAAGTGTGATGCAGCCACGGTGGTTCAGTTCATCAAAAAGGTGATTTTCCGGTTTGGCTTTCCGCACAGTATTATCACAGATAATGGTACCAATTTATCCAAAGGTGCTATGAAGGAGTTCTGCGAACGGGAGCACATCCGGCTCGACGTTTCATCAGTGGCACATCCGCAGTCCAATGGTCAAGCAGAAAGAGCTAATCAAGAGATCTTGAGAGGCATCAAGCCCCGGCTCATGGTTCCTTTGCAGAGAACGCTAGGTTGTTGGGTAGAAGAATTACCATCTGTGTTATGGAGCATCAATACAACACCCAACAGATCAACAGGATACACACCGTTCTTCATGGTTTATGGAGCGGAAGCGGTTCTCCCCAGTGATATCCGTCATGATTCACCTCGTGTCATGGCTTATATTGAAGCGGACAATGAGACAACATGTCAAGATGCTTTGGACCGGTTGGATGAAGAGCGTGACATCGCAGCCACCCGATCGGCGATTTACCAGCAGGATCTTCGTCGTTATCACAGTCGCCGAGTCAGAACCAGAGCCTTCCAGGAAGGAGATTTGGTGCTTCGACTCATCCAAGATCAGACTGATATGCATAAGCTATCCCCACCTTGGGAGGGGCCTTTCGTGGTCAGCAAGAATCTGCACAATGGGTCATACTATCTGATCGATATTCGAGAGCATAAGGACTCACGTACATCAGAGGAAGAGACTAACAGGCCGTGGAATATAGCTCATCTTCGGCCTTACTATACCTGAGCCATTGGCTATACTTATGTACATACAATGTATATATTATGATTAAGTATAATAAACCGGAACCTCAGCTAAAGCGGGGTATCTGTTCTTTTACATCATGTGAGGTTACACAGAGTTGCTCTAAAGCGGCCTCCGGTTTACCCCTTGAGTTCGCTTTGCTAAAAGCATCGTGTTATATCACTTGGAGGATTGGTCGTGTCCGAACCAATACCATGCCTCTTGATAGGCGAAAGCCACCAGATCACTTGGGGACTTGGTCATGTCTGAACCAGTCATGCCTCTTGATCGGCCTAAGGCCACAGAATCACTTGGGGGCTTGGTCGAACCCGAACCATGACCACGCCATTTGGTCGGCATAAATGCCACAAGAATCACTTGGGGACCTGGCTAACTAGAACCATAGTTACACCTAACAGGAGCTTGGTCGTGTTTGGCCATGGTTACGCCATTTGATCAGCTTAAATAAATCTTTTTTGGCAAACGTTTTTGTCGTTGCTTTTGCTTCATACTTTTCTTTGAAGGGTTTTTTTGCTTTTTATTTTGTTCTTTAAAACCGACAAAGTTTTTTAACCAATCAATTGACGGAACACAGTTCACGTCAATCCGGAGACTATTTGTCCGGTTTGATCCTTGTTGTTAACATCCTCTTATGGAGTAACACGGTGTTCATTATAACCTGGCACGGTTTACATGGTAACCAGTGTCACATACATATACAGGAGTTGTTATTTCCTCCAATAGTGTGGGTTTGCAAAAGCTCCGCTTCAAGGTTGGCCAAGCCAAACTTCACACTCAATGGTGGCAGGTATTATGTATCTCAAATTTTTTGATCATATACTTAAAAATTTGTTTTGGATGTTTTGACTTTATATATACAAACATCATATTCCGCCTGACGGTACAACCGCGGTGGCACTTAACGAATTTCTTATTTCAGAAAGTATTTTGGAAAGTTCATTACCACAGGAAGAACAAGTTATGCGCGAAGGCATATCAACATCAAAGGTATCAGCTAGCCTATTACAAGGCGACATGGTGCCCATAATAACATAATTGTTTTTCACAAAGGAGAGACAGTTTTAAAACCGGCTTCCGGTTTAAGCTTGGCCACCAGCCTGGCCTGATGGTTGTGGGTCATCCTGCGCCGCTTCAGCTTCCGTTTCTCTACCCAGTGGCTGGAAATCCACAGTTGTCCAGTCAATTCCCATCAATGCTTGAAAAACAGCTTCGTCATGGATAAGCAAAGACGGGTCAATATCGGGAGCGTAAGTATGCTTACGGATTGGAGGGATCATGTTTTCCGATTCATGGATTGGTGCAGCTATTCGCTTGTTCTGGCTGTCATATTGGGCTTGATAATGAGACAAATCTGCTTCCTCAGCCAGTTGACAAGCTAGCGGACGTACCTCCCGGTTTATGGCTCGCAGATCCGCTTCACCAAATTCTGACCCGTCTTCCTTCAAACTGGGATAACCCTGAGCCGCTTCAATAGGATCAAAATCCGGCACCCAGGCTTTTGCCCGGATTAAAGCATTGATTGCACCGGTTCAAGCAGTAGATTTCTTCAGCTCTTCAACCCGGGCAGGAAGCATTGACAGTTTCATCAAAGTATCTTGAATCAAAGTGGGCGCCGGTTTGTTATGAGACGCGGTATAGATGATCCGCTGGGCACCAGTATACAATTGTTCAACCAAGGTATAGGCGGCTTTCAATTTCTTCCGCACATCTGACCCCAAGTGACCAATGCATGTCCCTGAAATACCATAAAAGGTTAATAAACCGGCGACTCTGTAAGAAGGCAGAACCAATTCAGAAGGCAAGCTGGCTTACCAAAGATAGCAGTGGTCATGGCATGAACGTGCCGCTTTATGCTGGTCAGTTCATCCGTCACTGGTTTCAGTGCAGCCTCGGCATCCTCTGCTCGTTTGATCAAAGCGGACTTTTCAGTAGCCCAATCCGCCCGTTTCTTCTTGAAGTTCTCCTTAAGTTGTTCCATGGCGCTTAAGGCACTGGCCAATTCCTCTTTTGCCTTGGAGGTTTCAGCCTGTTGGGTTTTCAGGTTTTCTCGCAGATCGATGACTTGGCTTTCTTTCGCCTTCAGCTCCGCCTGCAGGCATACAGATATATGTTTCAACAAACCGGTAGAAGGATTCAAGTACCAACCACATAACAAGTTATGCGCTTAGCACTTGGGGGCTAATGCATATTTGATCTTCATCTTTCAATTGTTTATAAAGTCCCAAGCTCAATACAAGTGTTCAACTTGGCACTTGGGGGCTAATGCATATTCGATCTTCATCTTTCAATTGTTTACAAAGTCCCAAGCTCAATACAAGTATTCAACTTGGCACTTGGGGGCTAATGGCTATTTGATCATATGTATTCTGATGCGGCAGTTTCAATTACTTAAAGTACCGGTTTAACTACGCTAAGTTGAACCGGCCCTTGGGGGCTACATCAGCAAATTTCAAAGCATCAAGATTTATATTATTAAGTCCCGGTTTGAAAGAATAGTTCAAACCGGCCCTTGGGGGCTAGGAGAGTCAGCAAGAATAAAAGCATACAAGCAGGAAGGAGCATATGGAAGTTACCTCATATTTATCTTTCATCATATTAACCAGACCGGCTTCGCAGTCACGGCTGGTATACAGCCGGTTCAGATAGCCGGAATGGATATCTTGGGTGTTCAGAGCAGAGTAAGCCGTCAGATCAGCGTTCCACGTGCCTTTGCCAAAAGCAGCAAATTCTTCCTTGGCAGAATGTTTGGATAAAGCGACAGGATTGCTTGGTTCAGCATGACCAGTGCCAGTAATGACAACCTCATCATCCTTGGTACCGCCGGTTTGCATTGGAGCTGTTGGCTTCTCAGTAGATTTTGCTGGACCGGGGGAGCTTTCAATCCGGATGGAACCTGTGGGCTGTTGGATAGGGCCTGAGGTATCAACATGTCTCTCTTCAGCAATAAGATCATCATCTGGCTGCGGTGGATTGTTGGGAATATCCTTAGAGATAGCCGCTTCAAGAATGACATCTTCTTCGGCCGCTTTGTCCAGGCGGGCCTTCTTGCTTGGCCTAGGTTTGGCCCTGAGAAGAGTAACCAAATTAAATACAACATGTGTTCTAAGGCAATGTACTGCAAACATCACAATAAATATGGCTTACCCAAGCACCGTTTTGAGCGGCGGGAGCTGAGTGGCCGATGACTCGCCAGAAGATGAGTGGGAAATAACCTGGTAATCGGAGTCAGACGGATTAAGAGGTTGACGAAAGCAGCCCGCTTTAGGACAAGCACTGATAGGCGAGTTAGAGACCTCGGAATGACGTTTCCGAACCGGACTGTTCGGTAAACCGGCGGAGGTAACTACCTGGCCGCTGTGCCGGGTGGTGCGGCGAGCCTCGTGTTGTTGAGTCTTCATAAGAAGTTTAGGATCCAAATAAGCAAGAGGATGAGAAAATTTAACTTTCTGGTTTGCCTGACGGATTTTTTGTGAAGGCAAAGTTTCTGAATCGGAAGAGAGAATAATTACCTCTGCAACATCCGCGTGGCTGGCTTCGGCATCATCCTGACAAATATCATCATCAATAAGACGCATGAAAAATAAACCAAGTGGGTCAAGCTCTACCTCAAAGTCCGGATTATCCACCTCATCATCAGGGGCCGGATTAGAAGATGCAGTGGTTCTTTTCCTGTGGGCAGTCTTCTTCACAGCTTTAGTTTTTTGCCGGATTGCTTTTTCCGGTTTGTCTGCCTTCTCTGGTTTCTCTTGCGGCAGCTTTTTGCTCCAAAACGGGTCATCGCCCTGATTATACAGACACTGATATTACAAACAATGACCAGACATGTCAATAACAGATTCAGCAAAGAGAAAAATCAAAGTCTTACAGCTCGCGGTTTGTTGGTGGCATAGAAGGGAAGCAGGCCGGTTTTAGCGCAGACATGTTCCGATTCATTCAATATCTTGCGCACAGCCTCTGTGATTTCTTCACCAGAGAGTTGGAGTTTTGAATGTCGCAGTGGGTCATCAACATTATCAGTATACTCGCACATCAAACCGGAGCGCTGACTAAGGGGCAATATGCTCCATGATATCTAACAGCGAGCGAGATCAACACCGGTTAAACCGTTGGCCATAAAGGCTCTGAGCTTTGACAGCTGGGGAGCATATTTGCTTCTCTCCTGGGCAGTCAATCTCTGAGGAAAAGGGTGTGTATTGCTGAGCCGCTCCGGACAAAAGCCAGGCAAGGGATTCTCACCAGCAGGGGAGGTGTCTTTGCAGTAGAACCATGTCTGATTCCACTCCTTGGGGTGACTGTGCAGCTTGGCGTGAGGGTATGTGACCTCTTTCCTTTTCTGAATTGCCATGCCACCCAACTCCGTATTAGAGCCATCAGTAAACTCGGCACGGCGGTTTAGATGAAAAAGATCTCTGAATAATTCCACTATGGGCTCCTCTTGAAAAAACACCTCACAGAGTACTTGGAAGTGGCACATATTGGTAACAGAGTTGGGGCCAGTGTCTTGCGGATGGAGTTGAAAATTGGCTAAAACATCCCGGTAAAATTTAGAACCGGACGGTTTAAAGCCCCGGGCTAGGTGATCTACGAAAACAACAACCTCTCCTTCTCGAGGTGTGGGGGGGCATTCTTTGCCAGGAGCCCTCCAATGGATGGTATCTTTGCTGCCCAAGGCGCCAATCAGGACTAAATCGTCTAGTTGATCCTCTGTGACGCGAGAAGGGACCCAATTGCACTCATACACTTGCTTGGCCATGATGGAATCTACAAGGTAGAAGATCCCGGTTCAAAAATGCATTTGATCAAGATACGATGGTATGGACACTGTTAAACCGTAGACAAAACTATCTGAACCGGAGTTTCATGAAGCAACCAACATCTGGCGGTTCAACAAGGGGACTAATGGTATATACCGGTTCGTAAAAATTTTCTACAAAGTTAAACCGCTTGATCTAAGCATTGAACAGTCAAGACTGCAGATGAGTAAGTACACAAAAATAGATTTCACAAGATTATACTACAGCTTTGGATCTGGAACATGTTTATAAAGGAGATAAATATTCAAGGCCCTAAAGGAGCAGTGCCAAATCAATAAGCGAAGGTACGGATAAGATCTATGGTCTTAATATGCGAAAGTGAAAATGGAGGATAAAAACTACTGCTACACAGAGCGAAGATTCACAGACTCGTCTAAGGATCTATCATATGAACAAGAAGCAAGCCATGAACAGTCGAGAACATGGAAACCCTAGAACAGATCTATGATGAAAGGGATAGAAGACTTACCGGAGCTGAGGAAGAAGCGGAAGGTCGCCGCGGTGCTCTGGTACGCTCAGGGTGATGCAGCGGCCAAAGTTGGTGCAGAGGTCGACGACGGCGGCGGAGCTCCGAAGACTGGGCAACGCGAGGAAGAAGAAGCAGAAGGGCAAGCAGGGGAAGAAGAAATGACCCTTCGGTCCTATTTATAAAGCAAGGGACATGGGTCAGGCGCGAAAATCAAGGAGCTGCAAGTTTGGAAACAGAGTTGTTGCCTCGATTATCGCAGATCTATTAAACAAGAAGGTATCACGGATAGTTTCTTTATGATAGATGACGTCACGCTGATTTACAGCAATCAGAGAAGATGACATCACGGCGGTTCACCAAACTACAAGAAGACGTTGAAGATGAAGTTTTGCTAAGGATTGACATGAACCTGTTCAAATCAATCTGGGGCCTGATGTTGGGGATATTACTACTGGGCGTAAACCGGCCTATCTGGGCCGGATTAACTTCATCAGTAGTTAAGCATGTTAAAGCCCATGAAGATAGATGAGGGCTCAAGACCCATAATCGGCTGAGAGCCTGTAGCCGTAAACCGGCGTCAATATGTAACTTGTATTGTAAGTAAAGAATAAGTAGAGACCAAACCGAACACATCTATGAGCCGGTGTTGGGACTCTGTAAACCGACGGGCGTCACCCATGTATATAAGGGGATGACCCGGCGGCGGTTAACATACAACAACTCGAGACATAGGCGAAGCTTATTTGCTCCCTAGTCATCGAAGCACCCATCAGTTCCATCACAACTAGACGTAGGCTTTACCTTCATTGAAGGGGCCGAACTAGTATAAACTCTCTTGCGTCCTTGTGTCCGCTTTAACCCCTTCAAGCTAACCCATAGCGATGGCTCCACGACTAAGTCCTTTCTCTAGGACATCTGCCGTGACAAAACCACGACAGTACCTCCCTGCTAAACTAATAGCAAGGCACACATCAGGTCTGGTACATAGCATTGCATACATGATAGAGCCCATGGCTGAAGCATAGGGAACATCTTTCATTTTCTCTCTATCTTCTGCAGTGGTCGGGCATTGAGTCTTACTCAACTTCACACCTTGTAACACAGGCAAGAACCCTTTCTTTGCTTGATCCATTTTGAACTTCTTCAAAACTTTGTCAAGGTATGTGCTTTGTGAAAGTCCAATTAAGCATCTCAATCTATCTCTATAGATCTTGATGCCCAATATATAAGCAGCTTCTCCGAGATCTTTCATTGAAAAACTCTTATTCAAATATCCTTTTATGCTATCCAGAAATTCTATATCATTTCCAATCAACAATATGTCATCCACATATAATATCAGAAATGCTACAGAGCTCCCACTCACTTTCTTGTAAATATAGGCTTCTCCAAAAGTTTGTATAAAACCATAAGCTTTGATCACACTATCAAAACGTATATTCCAACTCCGAGAGGCTTGCACCAGTCCATAAATGGATCGCTGGAGCTTGCACACTTTGTTAGCTCCCTTTGGATCGACAAAACCTTCCGGTTGCATCATATACAACTCTTCTTCTAGAAATCCATTCAGGAATGCAGTTTTTACATCCATTTGCCAAATTTCATAATCATAAAATGCAGCAATCGCTAACATGATTCGGACAGACTTAAGCATTGCTACGGGTGAGAAAGTCTCATCGTAGTCAATCCCTTGAACTTGTCAAAAACCTTTTGCAACAAGTCGGGCTTTATAGACAGTAGCATTACTGTCTGCGTCAGTCTTCTTCTTGAAGATCCATTTATTTTCAATGGCTTGCCGATCAAATGGCAAGTCAACCAAAGTCCACACTTTGTTCTCATACATGAATCCCATCTCAGATTTCATGGCCTCAAGCCATTTTGCGGAATCTGGGATCACCATCGCTTCTTCATAGTTCGTAGGTTCGTCATGGTCTAGTAACATAACCTCCAGAACAGGATTACCGTACCACTCTGGTGCGGATCTTACTCTGGTTGACCTACGAGGTTCAGTAACAACTTGATATGAAGTTTCATGATCATCATCATTAACTTCCTCACTAATTGGTGTAGGTGTCACACGAACCGGTTTCTGTGATGAACTACTTTCCAATAAGGGAGCAGGTACAGTTACCTCATCAAGTTCTACTTTCCTCCCACTCACTTCTTTCGAGAGAAACTCCTTCTCTAGAAAGATTCCAAATTTAGCAACAAAAGTCTTGCCTTCGGATCTGTGATAGAAGGTGTACCCAACAGTCTCTTTTGGGTATCCTATGAAGACACATTTATCCGATTTGGGTTCGAGCTTATCAGGTTGAAGCTTTTTCACATAAGCATCGCAACCCCAAATTTTAAGAAACGACAACTTTGGTTTCTTGCCAAACCATAGTTCATAAGGTGTCGTCTCAATGGATTTAGATGGTGCCCTATTTAACGTGAATGCAACTGTCTCTAGAGCATAACCCCAAAACGATAGTGGTAAATCAGTAAGAGACATCATAGATCGTACCATATCCAATAAATTACGATTACGACGTTCGGACACACCATTACGCTGTGGTGTTCCGGGTGGCGTGAGTTGCGAAACTATTCTGCATTGTTTCAAATGAAGACCAAACTCGTAACTCAAATATTCTCCTCCATGATCAGATCGTAGAAACTTTATTTTCTTGTTACGATGATTTTCAACTTCACTCTGAAATGCTTTGAACTTTTCAAATGTTTCAGACTTATGTTTCATTAAGTAGATATACCCATATCTGCTTAAATCATCTGTGAAGGTGAGAAATAACGATACCCGCCGCGAGCCTCAATATTCATCGGACCACACACATCTGTATGTATGATTTCCAACAAATCTGTTGCTCGCTCCATAGTTCCGGAGAACGGCGTTTTAGTCATCTTGCCCATGAGGCACGGTTCGCAAGTACCAAGTGATTCATAATCAAGTGGTTCCAAAAGTCCATCAAAATGGAGTTTCTTCATGCACTTTACACTGATATGACCTAAACGGCAGTGCCACAAATAAGTTGCACTATCATTATCAACTCTGCATCTTTTGGCTTCAATAGTATGAATATGTGTATCACTACTATCGAGATTTAACAAAAGTAGACCACTCTTCAAGGGTGCATGACCATAAAAGATATTACTCATATAAATAGAACAACCATTATTCTCTGATTTAAATGAATAACCGTCTCGCATCAAACAAGATCCAGATATAATGTTCATGCTCAACGCTGGCACCAAATAACAATTATTCAGGTCTAAAACTAATCCCGAAGGTAGATGTAGAGGTAGCGTGCCGACCGCGATCACATTGACTTTGGAACCATTTCCCATGCGCATCGTCACCTCGTCCTTAGCCAATCTTCGCTTAATCCGTAGCCCCTGTTTCAAGTTGCAAATGTTAGCAACAGAACCAATATCAAATACCCAGGTGCTATTGCAAGCATTTGTAAGGTACACATCAATAACATGTATATCACATATACCTTTGTTCACCTTGCCATCCTTCTTATCCGCCAAATACTTGGGGCAGTTCCGCTTCCAGTGACCAGTCTGCTTGCAGTAGAAGGACTCAGTCTCAGGCTTAGGTCCAGACTTGGGTTTCTTCTCTTGAGCAGCACCTTGTTTTCCGTTATTCTTTAAGTTCCCTTTGCCCTTTTTCTTGAAACCGGTGGTCTTATTGACCACCAATACTTGATGCTCCTTCTTGATTTCTACCTTCGCAGCCTTTAGCATCGCGAAGAGCTCGGGAATTGTCTTATTCATCCCTTGCATATTATAGTTCATCACGAAGCTTTTGTAGCTTGGTGGCAGTGATTGAAGAACTCTGTCAATGACACTATCAACAGGAAGATTAATCCCAGTTGAGTCAAGTGATTATGATACCCAGACATTTTGAGTATATGTTCACTGACAGAACTATTCTCCTCCATCTTGCAGCTATATAACTTATTGGAGACTTCATATCTCTCAATCCGGGCATTTGCCTGACATATTAACTTCAATTCCTAGAACATCTCATATGCTCCATGACGTTCAAAACGTCGTTGAAGAACCGGTTCTGAGCCGTAAAGCATGGCACACTGAACTATCGAGTAGTCATCAGCTTTACTCTGCCAAATGTTCTTAACGTTGTCAGCAGCATTTGCAGCAGGCCTGGCACCCAGCGGTGCTTCCAGGATGTAATTCTTCTGTGTAGCAATGAGGATAATCCTCAAGTTACGGACCCAGTCTGTGTAATTGCTACCATCATCTTTCAACTTTGCTTTCTCAAGGAACGCATTAAAATTCAATGGAACAACAACACGAGCCATCTATCTACAATCAATATAGACAAGCAAGAAACTATCAGGTACTAAGTTCATGATAAGTTTAAGTTCAATTAATCATATTACTTAAGAACTCCCACTTAGATAGACATCCCTCTAATCCTCTAAGTGATCACATGATCCAAATTAACTAAACCATGTCCGACCATCACGTGAGATGGAGTAGTTTCAATGGTGAACATCACTATGTTGATCATATCTACTATATGATTCACGCTCGACATTTCGGTCTCAGTGTTCCGAGGCCATATCTGTTATATGCTAGGCTCGTCAAGTTTAACCTGAGTATTCCGCGTGTGCAACTGTTTTGCACCCGTTGTATTTGATCGTAGAGCCTATCACGCCCGATCATCACGTGGTGTCTCAGCACGAAGAACTTTCGCAACGGTGCATACTCAGGGAGAACACTTATATCTTGATAATTTAGTGAGAGATCATCTTATAATGCTACCGTCAATCAAAGCAAGATAAGATGCATAAAGGATAAACATCACATCACTACAAAAAAAATACACTTCCGTGATGATACGTGTTTGTCATAGTAGGTCGCTTTTTTGTCATGCATGTACATCCATGACAAATTTATGATAGAATCAAGATAGTCATACCTGTGCTGTCGTAGAAGTGTTCCATGATATTACCAAAATTATCATCACGGAAGTGTCCACTTCCATGATGATAAATCGCGCATCACAGAACTGCTTTCGTCAAGGGTGACCGACACGTGGCATCCACCGTAACGGAACACCGTTAAGCTACCGGGTCGGGTTTTGGATCCGATAACCCGTTAACAGCCCCGACCAATGGGGATTTTCCACGTGTAAAATCATCATTGGCTGGAGGAAACACGTGTCGGCTCATCGTTGGGACAGATGTCAACCACTCATTGGACGTAAGGCGCCTATGATACATCGACACGTGGCACGACCCAACAGAGGCCCATTCCTGTGAAAAGGCCGGCCCGTTTGACTTGGTCAAAAGCTGGCAGGCTGGCCCATGGATACACTCTGAGTCAAACAGTTATTTCCTCCAATACAATATGCTCACACGACAAACATTTCACCTTATGTCAATCATACAAGTTCTAAGGATTACATCGCCTAAAAAATTTGGATCATTACAACACATGGACAACATAGGGGGTCTTGCAACATAATCCATTCAGAGACATGACACAACATGCAAGTACAATAATCTAATGAAAATTTGAACTGGTATCTAAAGAAGAACCGGGATTATCTTGGGCTTCAGATAGCAGAAACAGCAGGACCTCCTCCGTCTTCAAATGCAACATTCTTACTTCCTCCAATTCTTGGGTTGCTTGCATAATGCGTGCCGCTAATTCCGTAATTTCCAGCCTCAAGATAAATATTACCTCATTCATGGCAGCCACACCATCTCTTTCTGCCTCTAGTAGAGCCTCAAGCACTATAATATCTGTGCTCAGATTGCTCTCCGGCGGTGTTGCCTCTGAACTGCTACCATCTGGTAACATGGATGGCGCACTGCTTCCACAAATAGATTCTGGGGTTGTACATTGTGTCCTAGTGTGAACGGCATCCTGAAAGGTTTCCGCTGGACATCAGTAAGAGATAGTTATCATATGATCCAGGCAGTAAGCTTACATGGTAAACGACGGACGAATTATTGCCGAGCATGGCAAACTATATTTAAATGGTTCGAAGCAACATCAGCCGAAAAGAAATTAAAATGGTAAGATGAAACTAGGGATGTAAGTGGCAAATAAACGAAATCCGCCAGTCCCATCTAGTTAGTTTTTGCTACCTCCCTAGTTCATTTTCCTCAAAAAAACAAAAACTCTTTTGAACTATCATACCACTAGTGGACTTTAATCGGGATTAAACCAGACCCAGTTGACATCCCTAGTTGAAAGGGAGTGTACAACCGCTATATTTAAGTTGCCAAGGCATCTAAGCAGTTGAAATAATCTGAGAAAGCACTTAATAGTGTGGCCTCATATAAACTACGAAGATAGTCTTGTGATGAAGTTGAGAGGAAAAGTTAAGGACTCAAATGAAATAGGCATGCATTTCTTTACGATAGTACAGCAGGCACTGCTGACATATTGGCCAACTCAGGTATAACATAACAACAAATAAGCATTCGAATCAAGCAATACAGCAAAGCAGACAACTGAACTATTTGTAATTCGGTAGGATTACACATTGAGGGCACAAGCCAAGAAAGCAGCCCACTCGCATTACATTTCACATGTACTAAAACACATTGGCTTACCATATGTTGCTGTGAAGCCTAGCTGCTGTTGCAATGTTCTTTGAAGATATCGTCAGCATCCCGTGGTTGCAAATCTAGCTGTTGTAGTTTATTCTGCACCATCTATTTAGGTAAAATTAATTTTAATCGCATGCACTGGTCCGAATTGATCATCAATGGTTCATCTAAACTAATGAAAGAAGGGTGTGTGCATACACGACAATACTCCCTCCGATTCTTTTTTACTTTGCGTATAACTTTTTCTCAGTTTTCTCGTATTAGTCTGCGCGTTGCCAATTCCTAGCGCTGGTTTCCTTTTGTGCCCCGCCCCATCCGCCTATGCCCTAATTAATTGGCAAATTAGTCCAGAAAAATTAAACCAGTGCGCTCCTTGGTATGCGGGTCAAGAATTATGGGCAGAGTAAATAGAATCAGAGGGAGTATATCTGCTTCCCTCTATTTTTATGCTTGTTCGAGGTGCCAGCCCCAAAAGAATAAATATTTTGCTTGATGGGGTTGGGAGCTCCATAATTAATAGAAGCATCAAATTAGTCATGCAACTTGGGAAGATCAAGAACACACAAACAAGTAATGAACAGAGGCTCAGAGTAGTGATGTAATAGCTAGCATCAGAAAATGTAGGGTAAAACGAACAAAAAGCAGTGGAACCACATGCTAGTTTGCTGATGTGTAATTAAGCATAGAGAACATTAAGCAGTCTGATGGAACCAACAGGTGGCATCAGAACAAAACTAAAGCATATTAACTATATGTGCACTGGTATGTAATTTAGCACATGTAACATGTTCACTTCCAGAAGTATGGCCCTACAGGTGCAAGCAGAATAACGCGTCTCATGAAAACTGAATGATGCCGTGAAGAAATTCAAAGGTGCGGTGCTTCTGCTAGGAAAGTGAACGTAGGCGCCGGCCGTTGGAGAATAGTACCTGATTCTCGGCGGCGTATGGGTATCGTTGTCATACTTGATAGCTAAGGATCGTCGATGGTGCTCGTGTTGCGGTTGAGTTTGGGCCGGCTGTCGCTGTCGCTGAAGCGGCTCTGGTGCTACGGTTGCGGCGCCTGTCGACATACAAGAAAGCTCATCTGTGGTAAGTGAACAGTTGCACGATAAAGAGAAAAACCAAAGGAGTACAAATCGAAATAACCTGATGAGGCTGCGGCGTCGGTAAAGCAGGGCCGGTGGAGTTGAATATGGCGTCCGTGGAACGGGCCCGGTGCAGCGGACGAAGGCTTCGGCGGGCGTGTTGTACAGTGCTTTCGGTGAGGCGGGTCTGTTGCGGCGGACGAGGGCTTGTATGAAGGGCCAGCGGATGGGCGGACGAGGGAGTCAGTGAAGGGCCTACGCTGTGGTGGACGAGGGCGCCGGTTAAGCAGATCCGGCGCGGTGGACCATGATGGCGGTCAAGGAGATCTGGAGCGATGGACAAGCCAGTCGCTGAAGCGGCTTCGGTGAAGTGGTGAGTTGGCAGTTGGGGGTTCCAAGGTGCGGAAGGTAGATCCGGCGGGGTGTGAGGTCCACCGCTGCGGCGGTGGACTAGATTCGGCGGCTTGCTGTGGTAGGGGGGGGGGGGTTCGGGGGGGGGAAGGGGGGGGGCTATGGGGAAGAATGTTGGGGGCAAAGAGGGGAAAACAATGGAGTTACCAAAGCAGCCATTTTCCGTTCATGTGGTAGGGGTAAAACAGGAATATCGCAGGGCTAAACTTTCGGGCGCGTGATATTTCGATGTGAGCGGGAAGTTTGAAAGCTTTTGGTGCCTAAAATTATAAGTATTCTGCTCTCGTACGGCCGACTATGATATCATGGCCGACAATTTGTTTGTTTTGCATGCAAAAAATGTGCAAGTTCTGAAAATCAATGTCTCCAACTCGAAACTTAGATTGTCCATTCAATTCAAATATGGATCATTGAGCTACTACAAGCAAATACCATCATATGGTCCAATTCAAATGAAATTCCAAATGTGTTTATCCTAAATATGATGACAAAAGCAAAAATGTGTATGTGTATGAATAAAGTGGATGATTATAAAGTTTGAACATGCCTGTATGTGTATATCTCTAGGTTTGATATATGAATTTGAAATCACGAAATCCCGGCTTAAAAAATGTACCTCCGTTTAAATGAATTACAAAAGCTAATGATGGAGTCGAATTCCAAAATTTTCCAATCTTAGGTTTGTAATTCTGGTACATCAAGGTATATCACGCATGTTCAAAAGTATCGTTATCTCATAGTACAAATTGTAAAACAAATTGATCAACCATGAGTGCACAATATCTCAATTACGCTAAAGTCCCTCAAATATAGACACCTCACTCTTTATCTGAAGTCAACCCCCCCCACCACACACACATAGAGAGAGAGAGAAGTCGTTCTCTCCCCCAAACACCAACACACGAGCACATTAACACCCCTCTCTCTTGTAAAGTCCGGACCCCAACATAGGTCTCTATCACTTTGTCTCTCGGGCATGCACACATCTCTTCCCTCACTCTCTAGGTCTCCCGCTATCTCTCTTACCCAAGCACACGCACTATGTAGAGTGTATATTTCCCATACACACAAAACGTCGCCCCCAAACGTCTATTCCCTAGTTATGTGGTTCTCGCGCACTCACCTCACACACCACCCCCACTACAAACAAGCACACTTTGTCTCCTTGTGCACCACTCTCCTCTTTCTATCTCTCCCACATGTGGACCGCCCCAGCTCCTTCCCTGTATACATATATGCCGTGACTCTTTGCATAGCTCCCTAATGTATAATCGTTCTCGATTTCGCACATTGTTCTCTACACCATCTATTCTAGCTCTCTCATGAAGTCCCTATCACACACACAATGACTCGCTTCCCTTGCGTCTTCGTTCATAGGCCAATTTCGGACAACATCAACATTGTCTCCCTATCTATACGCCATTTATGGACACAAACGACCCCTCTCGCCCCCTCTCTTCCTCTCCCCCTCTCTCTGGCGCTAGCTCTCTCTTTCTCTCGCTCTCACACCCCTCTCCCCCACACACACTCGATGTCTCTTCCAAATAGTCTGCTCCCCCCGCCCGCACCCGTGCTATCTCGCTACTACACATGTCACACCATTCCCCCTTCCCTTATACTAGGTTTACATCATCAGTGGTGTCTCTACTCCACATACACTCTCTCCCTCTCACACACAAACACGTGCACAAACACACACAGACACGCACAAACACCCATTTACCTGGATCCTCATCTCTCCTCATGTCTGCATGTGTATCTCACACACTCACTCTCTAATTATGTATATGTGTCTCCACGTTACACAACACAAAGCCCCATGTACATGTCTCTCTCTATCCTCCACACACATAGACACAAAGAATCTGTTATCATTGCCTCAGTCTCTAACATATCACACACGCACACACACACACACACACTCTCTCTCTCTCTCGCAAACACGCTCAACAAGGGTTCCCCGTGAATAACTTACCGTCTATTCATGAACAGTCGTGGCAGTACAGCGAACACGAGACATGAAAAAGAATAAATCTACACGTGCTTAGACCACCTAGTATGACTACTAGGACTAGAGCAAGCCAAAAAGCGCGCCGCCGTCACCGCCTCCTTGTCGGCGACGGGAAAATCTTCGTTTTACACAGTCGAGAAGTCATTGTGCTAAGGGCCCACATGCCGAGGCGTTGAATAGAATGTAGATGCTAGTTCACGGAAGCAAGTATCGATAATATGTTTGTATCTCCATACTTATATTTCTTCTCTTATAAAAAACCGAGTTGGTGATGATGGTACGTGTGCCATCTTGCAATATAGACCGTCCGATCTATATCTGACGGATGGAAATTAAACTAAAAGATACCCGCACCCCTCTCCACATTTGCAGACAAGGCCTTCCCTCGTTCATCCTTATCTCCAACAAACCTCATTGTTGAGAAATTAAGAAAGGAAGCCTCTCGAACAAACTGGCCTGGTGGCCGCTGCCGGCGTCGTCAATCCCCATGCCTCCGCTCAGTTTGACCACCAACCACCACCACACCCCACTCCTCTTCACCTTATCTCATATTTCTCGAGATATCATTAGTTTTTACACATGGGATTACTCCAGCAAGGGTCAATCACAACAAGTGTCTTATAAAAAATGCATCTTGATGTTCCATGCAATGCACGGATCTTGCTAGTACTCCTACACAAGACTAAGTTGGTGATGCTGGTGTGTCCGCCATCCGTCGTTTCTGACCATTAGATCTACATCTAATGATTGTGAGGTAAGTTGTTGACTTTTCTCACCAACATCCCACTTGTCTACCAATTTGCAGAAAAACCCATAATTAGTATCTTAAAACCAACCACATCCCTCCTTGACCTCACCAAAACAGCCCAAGGAATATATTCTAATTGAAACATAATATATCTCTAGTGACATATGTATATCAAAATTAGAGTGTTTTGTACCAAGTTTGTGAATAAGTATTATTCTAATTATGATTTGTTGCAACGGACATGAACATCGCTAGTATTTCCAACCATGCATTTCTTTTCCTAGTATTCCATAGTTTCGAGTTTTCCATCAAGATATTAGTCACTCATGGTTGATATTTACTTTCAATCATGTACACACATGCACTATGTAACTAGCGTTGCTTATTGGCTTCCAAAGCTTAACTTTCACTCCTACTTACAATATGTAGAGTATTTAACAAAAAACTACCACTTTCAACCAACCCTAGGAGGAATCTATTGTACAAAAAATAGCAAAAACATACCCAAAATTTCTTAATCCACGCTAAAAACTACCTAGTACTCCTACCAATTAGGTTCGTTTAAACCCATTTATGACAGGGTTGGCCCACATGTCCGTGCTGATGAGGCAGCTTAAACCAACACATTTTGTTTGACCGTTGACACGAGGGACCCACATCTGACCTTCTATCCTGTTATCCCCCCTCAAATCATTATTTTTCCTGAACATTACTTCAAACATTACTGATGCGTGTTCGTCGGTGGCACCGGTGATGAGCGAGTTGGCCGCCGCTCCGCCGGACGGGCCGGACGCGGCGCTGGCCTCCGCACGGGTTGGCAGGCTGGCCCGAGCGTGACTCACGAGCGAGCAAGCCGCCGCGCTGGCCTTCGCTCGAGCCAGATGGCTGGCCTTAGCGCGGCGCGCGCGAGCAAGCCGCCGCGCTGCCTTGCCAATCTAGCTAGCAAACCTTGCAGACAAGCAGCTGGACAGAGCTATCTTGGCGAGCGAGCGGCCGCGAGCGCCGGACGGAGCTCGCACCCGGGCTGCCGCAACATGGGCTCCGCACCGCTGGCGGTTTTGACCTTGCCTTCTGCCGGTGGCGGTAGCTGCATCCCATGGACGAGGATGACTAGGTGGACGGGCCGGAGGTAGGAGGTCACTCGAGGATTTTTGTTGGTAAGAGCATGTACAATGGTTGATAAGGTAGTCTTATCTTAAGTCTGCCAGGTATGCAAGTGGTAGTAGTTTCTTGGCATTTTAGTGGTTTCTTGCATTATTAGAGCAAGTACAATAGAGCTGAGTCAGCGGGCTATAAGAAATAAACTACTACTACATGTTGGCTATAAGATGGGCTGTAGATGACATGGCACTGGCTTATAGCCAACAGCTGGCTATACTATTAACCATGCTCTTAGGGGTTTCTTGTAAGGAACAATGTACGTACTACTAGCGACAAAAGGCGATTCTAGGTTGCGTTGTACTCCAACGAGTACTACTAGTGGTCATGGGAGTGTATACCTCATTTTGTGGGTTCGATCCCGGCCGAACGCACGACGGCCTTTTAAAAAAAATAGTACCACTACACTTCGCTGCGAGCCAATATTTTACACGGGTAGTTTGAGTTTTGAAGTCAAACGGACGTGCGGCCCCACAATCTGGGTGCACTGGACAACCTAGCCACGTGAACGGGTTTTCCTTCCCAGCATCCTGTGTGGCTCGCGTGCTCGCCCTAGCCGCACCTCGCTTGCAGCTTCCAGCTAGTAGCATATTTAAACTAGCGCCTCCCAATTAAGCCCGAGGAGCCGGAAAAGCCTAGCGGGGCATTGGGAACTGTGCAATATGGCTCTGTACGTAAAGTGCTCTACGTTGCATGAATGGACTTCACTCCATTATCGGCTCTACTATAAAAGAAATTCCTCTTGCCGTGTTTTTTTTGAAACAGAGGCAAAAGCTTTGCTTCATCTCATTCATAAAGAAGGAACTACTAACAAAGTTCGACGAGATCCATTACACCTCCACAAATGGAAACGAAAAGCCTAGTCTCGCTGTATCAAATAACTCAAATGTTTTGCCCCCGCAGTAACCATCGCTGATAAACAGGCTGCTAGTGTGTGCGTGAGAGGAGCGGCTGAGCAGGCCAGCTACGAGAGAGGAGCGGCTGAATAGAGCACCGAGAGTACCCACTAGGCCACTACGCAGGTGTACTTCCCCTTCATTGATAGTACAACGATGGTTCTAGAGAACAGTAGTACCCTCCACTTCCAACTGTAGCTCCTCGGCCCTGAGATTCAAGAGTTCAAAACTGGTGCACTATACTAGACTTGACTAGAAGTCCAGTACATCGCACTACTAGTTGAGAAAAGTAGTACTAGTACTACTACAGTACAAGTACGTACTCCTCCGTCACATAATGTAAGACGTTTTTTTGACACTAGTTGGCGTGTACAAAAAATGGCAAAAACATACCCAAAATATCTTAATCCACGCCAAAACTACTACCTAGTGCCAAAAATTTCTTACTAGTGCTATTATTTACAGTATAATGCAATCCCATAACGTTCCATAATCCCTTTCTTTCAAAAAAATCACTTCTGGAGAGAAGATTGCTATCTCCACGCGAGCTTCTCATAGGCCAGCGCCACCGCATGCAGTCATGTGAGAGAGAGGGAGACATCCATGCAGCATGCAGAGAGAGGAGAATGCGGGCGGACAACCAATGGGCTGCATGGGGCATTTATAGCTGCTAACTCCTCCCATCCATGCGCCAGGGGTATTTCCGTCCAGAAAGCATGCAGCGAGCCCCTGCCTTGGTATCCGGGTCTGCTCTTATGCGCAGAGTAAAAAGAATCGGAGGGAGTACTAGTAGTAAATAATAGCCTCACTCCTTCGTTGAGGAACGATCTACAGTTGGAAGGGATAAGGCCCCGCGGTTACTACGCTCTTATCTCCTCCTCGCCAGTTCCCCTCCCCCCGAAGAGAAGGTAGTTTGTCGCTGCTCCCATGGATTCGCCAGGCGGTTCTCCTCCTCGTCGGGGCTGGGAGACCTTGGACGACGATCCTGTGGGAGAAATCGCATGCCGCTCTGACGTCCTCACCGCCGCAAGACTCGGTGCTTCCTGCACCAACTTTTTCAAGACGCTGCTTAAACAGGCCATGCTTGTTGGTCTTCCATGCATCCTCGAGGAGAAGGTTATTCTATGGGACAATCCTTCGAACAATCCACCGCTCCCTGGCCATGGTTGCACGTTGACTCCGCTAGAGTTGCCGACGTTGAGAGGTAGTCGGATTTTGTCTGATGAGAAGGTCAGTAATGGAGTTTGATCATGTAGTACATAGTTATTCCATTTCCATCCCGTAATTTCTCCGCTGCCCACCGTCTTATATATAGGTTTGGGTCGGTGCCAACGAAGATTGGCTTGCATACCTCCGGCCGGATACCACCATCATTTTGCACAACACCCACAGTAGTGCGGCCGTTCCGGTAGACCCCTTCTCCACCATTGGGATTGGCCTTCCGGACTGGCTGGGAAAGAATACGTATGATGATGCCTACATGAGATTGAAGAAGATAGCAATTGCGGACCCGCTGACAAACGACGCGGCTATGACAATTACTATCTCATCGCGGTGTTCGACATAAGGATTGCCATCAATGCAGGAGGCAGTAATGGCAGAGGCTGGCGCATGTTGGCGGCGGCAGATTTGTACCCCTACACGTTCGAAGACGCCGTGCGCCATCTAGGCCGCATCTTCGCGGTGACAAGCCAGGGGACTTGTTTCATCTGGTTGACATCCTACGGTACGAGAGATTACAAACGGAATGCATAAACCATCATTTGCATCCCTAACGATACTCCATTATTTTGTAGGGACCAGTCATCCCCCGATCAAAATAAGATCACCAATCTTGGACGTGCCTTTGCATCCGCGATTCGGTCTAACCTGGAACCTTGTAGCTGACTTTGGCATATTGGGATCAACTATCTTAGCAGTCGTTACCCATGGTAAAACTGATGTGCAACATGGTCACATAATCTACCACGATTGAACCATCACCATCTAACCTGGTATCCCATTTTTAACCCTCTCGCCTTCTCTTTCAGTGTTGTACTAGTAGTATACTTTGTAGTACTAGTAGGAGTACTTTTTACCTTGGAGGACGCGTATAGCTAGCTAGGCCCTTGAAGACTTGAACCCACTAGCTGCCACCATTTTTGTTTTTCCATGTCTTACTATCTCATCCATGTAGCCAAGAGTGGCTATATAATAAGCCGGTTATTTTACTTCCTCTATACCGGAGTAGTACTATTTGCTGCACAGTATTACTGACCGCCACATTTGAGCACAACATTATTATGCATGGACCTTGACTATGTACGTCACCATGTGTCCAGATTTGGGATGCCGCGTGTACCAGATGAACGGCGCCGAGTTCGACCCCCGTGATGCTACGTGGGTGCCGAGGAACACTCTTGGAGAGTACTCGCTTTTCATCAGGGACAGCTACCCCATTGTGAAGTGGATGCCACCTTCCGTGCACGACACAGAAGGTCTGCCGTTCATGAAGCATGGTTGTGTCTTCAGTGCGCACCGCCGGATGAACGACATGCTGGGACACGCTATCCCTGATTTATGCCACTTCAGCTTGGATGAGTCTCCATCGTGTGGAACCGGACTAGAAAGCTGCGACAATGATTCCCGTTGCCCGCCGCTATGGATCGTGCCATCCATGAGGAACACCTGGGACTGGAACCTGGAGGAGGACATGTAGCCCATCTATAACGTGTAAGTGGAGTACAGTAATTGTGAACGGTAGCGCTGTGAATATATGTAGACTAGTCGTGCACAAATTTATCACATGAGTTGGAGATGAACTTGTGTGGCATACTGGCATTTGTCCTTTAGAATTTATTACTAGTAAATGTGTTATGTGTACGTGCAACTTGTGTGGTTGTTGCACGGGCTCCAACACGCTCTTTGAGAAAAAAAGGTGGCACAGCTTTGGATATACGTGACGTGGCGGCATCATACAGTAGCATCGTTCGCTATAGTTGTACTAGTACACTCCTACTAGGACGACAACTCCTATAAAACCTTGTGCTTGGCTCTTTGCCTCTTCGGGAGGTTCAACAGTTCGTACTCGTGTGAACCTTGCACTTGGCTCTTCGCCTCTTCGGAAGGTCCAACAATGATGATACTACAGTACAGTATGCTTCTGGCAATCTGACACCGATTGAACTGCTGCACGTCCACCGCGAGGGCGAGGGCGAGGGAGAGGGATAGGGTGCTGTAGTCAAAACCCTCTCCTCGTCCTGCGAACCACCGCGCGCGTGGGCGAGGCGTAGTAAGCAAGCTTCTCCTCGTTTGGCGAGTTGACGGGACACATCAAAGCAGTACTAGTACTAGTAGTAGTAGTCCATATTACGTCCTTTCTGATTAATATGGCTTAATTTGAAACGAGAAAAATACACTGGCGGTCAACGTATGTAACAGTACGCTCTTTACGGTCACTATATATAGTTTTGCGGCGATTATGCGATCACTAGCTCATCGTAGAGCACCGTATTGCACCCTACTGACCGGCCACATAGTCGACGTGGCACTTTGTTGACTGGTTAAATTGTCACCTGGTTTCTGGGTCCCACCTGTCAGTTGGCAGAGCAAAGAAATCAGTTAAACAAAACGTTACGCAGGCGCGACACGAGTCCAACCCTTGCGCGCGAACCGCCCTGGCTGTGTATGTGAGTGCATGCATGTGTCCTCCCTCGGTCTTCCAACAAAGAGTGTACTACATGATGTACATCTACACTTGTGTTTAGCCTTTAATCTAAATCGATATTGATTGACTAATGCACCAACTTGTGCTTTAGGTATAGGCTACATGTCTATCCTTAATTACAGCATGCAACGGCCTTCATTTAATCTTCTTATCTCAATGGTCGCATGCACACATAAGTCTGCTACTTTTGGGCGTTAATTATGCCCTGGTCAATGTGTAAATCTCTAAATGTACAGTCTTTCACGGACGTAGGGAGTAGGTTGAGCACTTGAGCGTGAGCGTGTGTGTTGTGTCGTGTGCTGTGTGCCGCATGGGTGCGTGAGTGCTGCGTGCGTCCATGTGTACATGTGAGTGTTGCATGTTGCATGCATGCATGCATGGGGCTTACTCCCTCCCATTGACATGTCCATTTGGCTATAGATTTCAACAAGTGACTAGGTACAGAGCAAAATGAGTGAAGTGAGCGTAGAGGCATAGGGATACTGTAGAAAGGAAGTCCTCGCGATCCATTTATTCCTCATCTCGGTCAGAGAGAACTATTCAACTAGTCTTCACAGTGAAGTGACAATACACACTGCAGCAGATGGGACACGTAATTAATAAGCTGAACCAGCGTGTTGGTGTTACTAAATCAGTAAGTTATGTTTGGTAGTCTCAAGTCATTGAAAGCATGCACAGCCCACATATCTTATTGGTTGATATGCCACAAAACAAAAAACGAGAAGGGAGTTAATGTACGGTGCCTAAGTGTTTTGGGATTATTTGGTTTTCGTAAGGTGACTTACACACCTAGACGGAGGGAGTAGTAGAATTGAGATTGAATGCACTTTCTTCCCCGTCTTCCACTCTTCTTCCTCCTCTCTTCTTCTTCCTCCTCTCTTCCCCATCATCGGCCGCACACCATTTACCCCCGCTCACTGCTCGCCCGCCCGCGCCATATTCCTTGGTAGCTCGCGCGTACCATATCCCCCCGCTCACTGCTCGGCCACACGAGGTGAAGCTTCTTCGCTCGCTGCCCGAATCCTCTTCCCCGCTGGCTCGCAGGCACCGAAAACCCCAATGGCAGAACCGACTGACACGCAGAGCCGCGATTGGAATTCCCTCCCCGATGTTCTCTTGGAGCAGATCTATAGTCGTATGGACCTACTCAACACCGTCTGTTTGGTCGCATGCTCGGTGTCTTTGTACCGTCTACTCGTCTGCAACCGGCCGACTCTTTTCAAGACACCCTGCTTGCTGATGCCCGATCCTCGCAGGTGGCCCAGATACCGACTTGACGATCCTATGGAGGTTGCCGTGGTGCCCCTCGACATGCTACCACTACCCGTCCACCTGTCCTTCATGCGCGGCCACTACTGGGCGGGCATGAAGGCCAATTGGATCGTCCTCATCCACCACATCGGTAGTCCGTGGCGTCTCGTGGATATCTACACCCAGCGAGAGATCACCCTTCCATCGTTGGATACCGCCGGCATCGAGCCTCGCGGCCCGCCAGACACTCCTGCCTACTACGCATGAGACGCGTCAAGCTTTTGGCTCGACCTCTGTTTGCAGAAAGTTGTAATCTGCGAAGTGCCCACATGTGACGCCCCGAGACCGATGCTCGAGTAGAGTTCCATATGTTCCGGTTTTCGCTGTGTGTTTCTTTTGTGCCTGCCCTTTTATTTTTTTGCATTGCATCATGTCATTTATTTTCTTAACTCAACTAAATAAATGGCATGGATCTTTGATCCATTTAAATCGAGGGAATTCACATGGTGATTCTCTTTATAACATATCCTCCCGATATTAGGGAGCTATATTAAATATTCCATCTTTGGATTTACCGCAAACACACTTGCAAATTTTCCCCATGCCTTTGTTATCTCGCTTCTTGACCTCGAACCTTGTCCGTAAATTCTTTCGTCGTTTTCCGGAGCTCCACCAAAAATCCGAACATTTTTGGACCTTCCCAGCCCTCACTACCTATTCAAATCATTTAAACTTAAATCAAATGAGTTTGAATTTAAATTTTCGGTCTTGACCATTTCTATTTTTCCTAGTTCGAACTCATTTTCGTGAGACCGGAAAAATAGCCCCCTTGCACAAATCCTTTCCTTAACCCTCCTTTTCTTTTTATCTCTAATTCTTTTCTCTTAAAAGAAGATTAGAGAGGAGTGAGAGAGAGCAGCAGGCCCATTCTCCTTCTAGGCCCAGCCGGCACCCTTCCCCTAGGCGCAGCCCCTCTATTGGGCCGGCCTATAAGGCCCAACCTGCCTACCTAACCCTAGGCCCGAGCGAGGCTACATCCCGATCGATCTCTCACCCTCCTCCTCGTTCCCTCGCGCCGCCAGAACACCCATCTCCCTCAATCCCATCTCTCCCTCGCAGCCTCTTCTTCCCTCGTTCATCTCCTCCCTCGCCCTCTCTCTCGTTCCCTACTCGCGCCGCCAGAGACGAACGCAGCTGCCGCCTCCCGATCTGGCATCCCACGTCCTCCTCCGCCTTCTATCCGGTGCCGCCGGAGGCCACCAGCGTCGCCCAGGCGCCGCGGCTCCTCCCCAGCGCGCCTCCTTCCTCTCGCGTCGGCCTCTCCCTCCTTGCTCCGATGCCATGGAACCAGGCCGCCGTTCTGGTCAAGCCTCGTCGCCGGCCGACCTGAACCGTCGAGCCGTGGCCGGATCCGGTCTCCCAGACGCCTGCAGGACCTCTGCCTCACCCTGCTCGTCGCAGGAGTCCCAGCTCCACCGCCTCGTTTTCTTCAGCGCCGCGGGTGCACACGAGGGCGCCTCCCATGCCCATCGTTGTCCGCTGCTGCTTCGTCCGTCGTCCTCGGCCTCCAGCCATCACGCCTCGTCTCTGCCTCCGGTGGCCGTAGTGCCTTCTTCCTCTCCGCTCTGTGTGCTCCTTCCTCGCGCGCGAACGGGCAGATGCCCCCTTGTCATGTCTGCACCACGCCATGGCCCTCCTGAGGACACCACCGCACAACACCTTGTTGGCCTCCTCCTGCCTTGTTTGTGTCCATCATATTGCTCATGTTCATGTGGCTATGACAGCCGCATCCCGGCAACACTTTCGTGATCGATGCCCGTGCCCATTTCCTTCGCTGCTCGCGTGCCACCCTGCCTTGCTGCTGCCCACCAGGGGCCTTTTGTCTCGCGTTTGTTTTGGATCAGCAAGGATGAGACACCAAAAACCGTACCTGGACCCTCAAGCTTTTCTCCGAGAATTTTGCCAAGTACCATGATGATGCGCCAAGTTCCACGACAACCCAAGTACCACGACTTCACTTCTTGCTCGACAAGTACCACACGAGAACGCCAAGTACCCCTACGCACGAAGATGCCAAGACCGTTTCGGATTTCACCAAGTACCACTACGGCCGGAGACCTTGACGTTCGACGCCTAAAACGACCACTGAGCCGAAGATAACACCAAGTACTAGGTCAACGAGAACCGCCAAGTTCGTCTTCCGCCGTCTCCGAAATCGCCAAGTACCACGACGATACGAGAACAACTACCGTCGACCCTCGAAGACTCCGTGGACGTCAAGTTTCTCGCTGTGCCCCTGAACATCTACGGAAACTTATGAGACTAAGAACGTGAACGACTACCGTCGCCACGAGAACGACTACTTCCCACGACGAACCGTGAACAACCACTTCCTCTACCATCGCCGAGTACCACAACATCCCACGACGATCATGAACGACTACAGCGCTTGACCCGAACCGCTCCGATAACGCACGCTTCGAAGGTATAACCCCGAGACAACCGTCCGTGAACAAATGCATGTGTGATGTATGAGATGCTCGTGCTTGCTCCGTGCTCGAATTGTCGGTGCATGTTGCCCTCTTTTGCCTTGTCACCATCATTGACTCATGGGACACCCGGTATCCGGGGGTGCCCCACCATCTTTTGTACGCTTCTGCACACTTCTCCTTTGCATCGGTATCTCAATCGAGTTACCTGAACCGGAACGTTGCAGTGGCACCATTTTCGTTATCGTTGTCGTGGCACCCCTTTTCTTTCCACCACGGTGACAAATGCTTCATAGTGCTCTTGTCAACTTTTATTAAAAATTGCATAAACTTGTCCATGTCATCCGCATCATGATAACAACATTTAAAATGCTTAAATTGTTGTTTGCATTTAATTGCTTAGTTAGATAGTTTCTTTTATGCTTCACCCCATGCCATGCTAACCAACATTTAATATTGTGGAGTACATAATCGAGAGAACTAAATATGTGATGTGGTGTTCCGCCAATATGCAACGGAGTTGCATATTGAGCTCCACTTAATTTGTAGGATTGCTTGTGCACTTTGCCATGTCATGCATATTTAAACCGGACATGCATCATACTTGGTTGTGCATCATGCCATGATCATGTGATGGTTGTTTACTATGTTGTGTGCTTCTTTCCGGTGTTGCTTCTTCGAGTTGGTTCCGTAACGTCGCATTTGTGAGGACCCGTTCGACTACGTCCATTTGTCTTCTTCATGGACTCGTTCTTCTTCCTTGCGGGATCTCAGGCAAGATGACCATACGCTCGAAATCACTTCTATCTTTGTGTAGCGCCCCGAGGCCGATGTGCCAGGTGTCTTCCAGTTATTCGCTGTTGTTGCATTGTCATTGCTTGCGTGTCATGCATCTCATATCATGTCATCATGTGCATTTCATTTGCATACATGTTCGTCTCATGCATCCGAGCATTTTCCCCGTTGTCCGTTTTGCAATCCGGCGCTCCTATGTCTTCCAGTGTCCCTTTCCACCTCTTTTCGTGTGCAGGTGTTAAACGTTTTCGGATTGGACCAAGACTTATCATGCGGCCTGGGTTTACTACCGGTAGACCGCTTGTCAAGTTTCGTGCCATTTGGACTTCGTTTGATACTCCAACGGTTAACCGCGGGACCGAGAAGGCTTCGTGTGTGTTGCAGCCCAACACCCCTCCAAAGTGGCCCAAAACCCACCAAAACCCCATCCATCATCTCGGTCGTTCGATCACGATCGCGTGGCCGAAAACCATGCTCAATTTGGACACTCCTAGCTCCCTCTACCTATATATATGTGGCTCTCCCCGAAAATTCACGAATGAACCCTAGCTTCTTCCTTCTCCCGCCGACGGACACGTCCACCCTCACGCCTGGACATGTCTGCCACTGCCCCTGCCCAATCCGGAGCCGCCATCTGTCCGCCGCCGTTGTCCCCGCGGCCGCGGCCCGCCGAGCCCATCACGGGCCCGCGCGAGCCCGACCGCGCTCGTTCGCCGCGCTCGATCCAGGATCCCCGCTCCCACAGTCGCTCGCAGGGAGGATCCCCTCGATCCAGAGCCCCTCCGCCCGTCTCCGGTGACCGCGCCTCGCTGGAGCATGCCGCGCTGCCGCCTTCCTTCTCCGGCGACCAGGAGCCCCGCCGACGACCTCCAAGGCCAGCCGCCAACCCTGCTCCTCTCCTCCCCTTGATGTGCTCTCTCTCCCCCTCTAATCTCTCTGTCTCTCTTGTCCTACAGAGAACCACCATGGGAGGCGAGCTCCAAAGCTCCAAGTCCAGCCGCCGCCTCATCGGAGCGCCTCCGACCCCGCCGTGCCCGGATCCGGCAAGCCCGCGCCGCCATGGACCCATTCCCGGCCTTCCCGAAGCCCACTGGAGTCCCACGCCCCCTCGCCGCCATCGTTGACTTCCGCCATGGCTGCTCTGTACGAGGATGAGCTACCCCCGACCTGGATCCCGATTTGCAATGGTAGTTTTTTCACTAAGTCCCGAAACTCCCTGTCATTATGATGCCTTGTTCATTGCCCCATAACTCTGTCACCGTTACTCCGATTCATGCGCTTAGCATATCAAAATGTTCGTCTCAAATAGTACATCATTTCATCTCATTGCATCATTTTCATTTGAGCTCATCTTGATGCCCGAAATGCTATTGGAAGAGGGAAATGTGAGGAATTTGTCAGATCTGTTTCATCAAATAGCTATTTGTCATTTTTGCCATGATTAATGTGTGCATGCTATGATCCTGAGCTCTACATGAGTTTTGTTATATGCCATGCCATCTTTACAGGGGTGTATGCCATGTATTTTTCTGATATGTATGGTGACTAGCACAATCTTGCAAAGTAGCGTAATCGATAATGCTGATTTTAGGGACTTAGAATTTCACGAAGTCCTTGTCCTGATTTTGTCGTTATGCCATATGTTTATGTTGTTTCCTAGTGATCCGTGCCTCTTTTGAGAATGATCAGTAAGGATGATTTGTTAACATTGTGGTGCTCTATCCATCCATGTCTTTGTTTGCATTTATGGAGTATCCTAGCTTGAGTCAATTGAGCTCTACTTTTGCTATATCGTGAATCCTGACAGATTGTTGACATGATTAGCGATTTTGCCGAGGATGTTGCTATTGATCCGTGCATGCTATGTTGTTGTTCTTGCCATGTCTAGCTTCCATGCCATGTATTCTTGATGGGTGTATGCTTAGTTTGTCATGCCATGCTCTGTAGTGAGTGCATCGAGCTCGTGAACATGCTTACTCGTTAACTGTTTTGCATGCTCCAGTTTTTCACTAAGTCTGAATCTGTTTATGTTTTTGCCATGTTCACATGCTTGCAATTATATTTTCTGTTCCCTTTGGGCTCAAGGTCACTAAGGGACGTTTATTAAGTGCTTTGCGTAGCTTCATGTCATGCCTTGCTTTGCCATGTTAAGTTCCTGTAGCATGTAGTTTTCATGCTCTAAAGTGTGCTTCCTGATGATAAATTCCAGACTTGTGTTAATTTCACTAAGTCTGAAACCTGTTATCATTTGCTCTTTTACCATGCGTGTTTGAACCTGTTAATGAGTGAATTAGCCGTAGCTCAGTGTTCATCTTTTGTTAAGCATCCTGAGTGGATCCCTGCGATGTATTTTGTTGCCATGTTTGAGTGCTGTAGCATATTTAACTTGTTGCATTTAGATGGCTACTTGCTGTTTATCGCAGACCGGTGCCATATTTGTTTTGCTTGCCATTTCCAAACCGTGCATCCAATTCCGGTGATCTTTATATCGATTTCAACCGAAATCATCTCACCTTTCCAGTGGCACTCTTGGATTTCCAAGTTGAGGCCAGGTTCAATCATTACTGTGCAAATCATGCATATGCATCGCATACCGCATCCCGCATATCATACCATGTTCATGTGTTGGTTGTTTACTATGTTGTGTGCTTCTTTCCGGTGTTTGCTTCTTCGGGTTGGTTCCGATAACGTCGCGTTTGTGAGGACCCGTTCGACTATGTCCGTTTGTCTTCTTCATGGACTCGTTCTTCTTCCTTGCAGGATTTCAGGCAAGATGACCGTACCCTCGAAATCACTTCTATCTTTGCTTGCTAGTTTCTCGCTCTTTTGCTATGCCTATGCTGCGTTACCTACCACTTGCTTATCATGCCTCCCATATTGTTGAGCCAAGCCTCTAACCCACCTTTTCGTAGCAAACCGTTGTTTGGCTATGTTACCGCTTTGCTCAGCCCCTCTTATAGCGTTGTTAGTTGCAGATGAAGATTGGAGCTTGTTCCATGTTGGAACATGGACATTTTGTTGGGATATCACAATATCTCTTATTTAATTAATGCATCTATATACTTGGTAAAGGGTGGAAGGCTCGGCCTTATGCCTGGTGTTTTGTTCCACTCTTGCCGCCCTAGTTTCCGTCATATCGGTGTTATGTTCCCGGATTTTGCGTTCCTTACGCGGTTGGGTTATAATGGGAACCCCTTGACAGTTCGCCTTGAATAAAACTCCTCCAGCAAGGCCTAACCTTGGTTTTACCATTTGCCACCTAGCCTTTTTTCCCTTGGGAGTCGTGCATCCCGAGGGTCATCTTTATTTTAGCCCCCCCGGGCCAGTGCTTGTCTAAGTGTTGGTCCAAACTAAAGCCCCTTGCAGCGCCACCTCGGGGAAACTCGAGGGCTGGTTTTAGTTGTATGGATTGCTTATCCGGTGTTACCCTGAGAACGAGATATGTGCAGCTCCTATCGGGATGTCGGCGCATCGGGTGGTCTTGCTGGACTTGTTTGACCATTGTCGAGGATGTCTTGTAACCGGGATTCCGAGCCTGATCGGGTCTTCCCGCTAGAAGGAATATCCTTAGTTGACTGTGAGAGCTTGTGATGGGTTAAGTTGGGACACCCCTGCAGGGATTTGAACTTTCGAAAGCCGTGCCCGCGGTTATGGGCAGATGGGAATTTGTTAATGTCCGGTTGTAGAAAACCTGAAGTTGACCTTAATTAAAATACATCAACCGCGTGTGTAACCGTGATGGTCTCTTCTCGGCGGGGTCCGGGAAGTGAACACAGTGTTGGAGTTATGCTTGACGTAGGTTGTTCTAGGATCACGTCTTGACCATAGTTTCTCGACCGTGCTTTTGCCTTCTCTTCGCGCTCTCCTTTTGCGTATGTTAGCCACCATATATGCTAGTCGCTTGCTGCAGCTCCACATCATACCTTTACCTTACCCATAAGCTTAAATAGTCTTGATCGCGAGGGTGCGAGATTGCTGAGTCCCCGTGACTCACAGATACTTCCAAAACCAGCTTGCAGGTGCTGTTGAACTGTGCAGATGACGCAACCAAGCTCAAGGAGGAGCTCGTTAAAGATCTTGTCCTTTATGTTGTTTCGTTCTAGTTGATCAGTAGTGGAGCCCAGTTGGGGTCGATCGGGGATCTGTGTAGCATTTGGGGTAGTCTTCTTTTATTTTGGTTCCATAGTCGGACCTTGATTGTATTTGGTTGATGTAATGCTTTATTCATGTAAATGTGTGAAATGGCGATTGTAAGCCAACTATGTATCTCTTTCCCTTATGTATTACATGGGTTGTGTGAAGATTACCTCACTTGCGACATTGCTTTCAATGCGGTTATGCCTCTAAGTCGTGCTTCAACACGTGGGAGATATAGCCGCATCGAGGGCGTTACACTTTGCTTGCTAGTTACTCGCTCTTTTGCTATGCCTATGCTGCGATACCTACCACTTGCTTATCATGCCTCCCATATTGTTAAGCCAAGCCTCTAACCCACCTTGTCCTAGCAAACCATTGGTTGGCTATGTTACCGCTTTGCTCAGCCCCTCTTATAGCGTTGTTAGTTGCAGGTGAAGATTGGAGCTTGTTCCATGTTTGGAACATGGATATTTTGTTGGGATATCACAATATCTCTTATTTAATTAATGCATCTACATACTTGGTAAAGGGTGGAAGGCTCGGCCTTATTCTTGGTGTTTTGTTCCACTCTTGCCGCCCTAGTTTCCGTCATATCGGTGTTATGTTCCCGAATTTTGTGTTCCTTACGCGGTTGGGTTATAATGGGAACCCCTTGACAGTTCGCTTTGAATAAAACTCCTCCAGCAAGCCCAACCTTGGTGTTACCATTCGCCACCTAGCCTTTTTCCCTTGGGAGTCGCGCATCCCGAGGGTCATCTTTATTTTAACCCCCCGGGCCAGTGCTTGTCTAAGTGTTGGTCCGAACTAGAGCCACTTGCGGCGCCACCTCGGGGAAACTTGAGGGCTGGTTTTAGCTGTACGTAGTGTTCATCCGGTGTTGCCCTGAGAACGAGATATGTGCAGCTCCTATCCGGATGTCGGCGCATCGGGCGGTCTTGCTGGACTTGTTTTACCATTGTCAAGGATGTCTTGTAACCGGGATTCCGAGCCTGATCGGGTCTTCCGCTAGAAGGAATATCCTTCGTTGACTGTGAGAGCTTGTGATGGGCTAAGTTGGGACACCCTTGCAGGGATTTGAACTTTCGAAAGCCGTGCCCGCGGTTATGGGCAGATGGGAATTTGTTAATGTCCGGTTGTAGAAAACCTGAAGTTGACCTTAATTAAAATACATCAACCACGTGTGTAACCGTGATGGTCTCTTCTCGGCGGAGTCCGGGAAGTGAACACGATGTTGGAGTTATGTTTGACGTAGGTTGTTTTAGGATCACTTCTTGATCATAGTTGTTCGACCGTGATTTTGCCTTCTCTTCTCGCTCTCATTTGCGTATGTTAGCCACCATATATGCTACTCGCTTCCCGCAGCTCCACCTCATACTTTTACCCTTCCCAAAAGCTTAAATAGTCTTGATCGCGAGGGTGTGAGATTGCTGAGTCCCCGTGACTCACAGTTACATCCAAAACCAGTTTGCAGGTGCCGAGGTTACCGAGCAAGTGACGCAACCAAGCTCTAGGAGGAGCTCGTTGAAGATCTTGTCCTTTGTGTTGTTTCATTCTAGTCGATCAGTACTGGAGCCCAGTTGGGGTCGATTGGGGATCTGTGTAGCATTTGGGGTAGTCTTCTTTTATTTTGGTTCCGTAGTCGGACCTTGTGTGTATTTGGATGATGTAATGCTTTATTCATGTAATTGTGTGAAGTGGCGATTGTAAGCCAACTATGTATCTTTTCCCTTATGTATTACATGGGTTGTGTGAAGATTACCTCACTTGCAACATTGCTTTCAATGCGGTTATGCCTCTAAGTCGTGCTTCGACACGTGGGAGATATAGCCGCATCGAGGGCGTTACAAGTTGGTAATCAGAGCCTTCCCCGACCTTAGGAGCCCCCTGCTTGATCCAATCGTTGACGTTATTGAGTCTAGAAATGTTTTGAGTCATTTAGGAATTATATATATCGGAGAGTTAGGACTTCTTTTTACTCCTCAGTCCCTTCATCGCTCTGGTGAGGCATCCTGACGTAGAGTTTTGACTCTTCTCTTCTCAAATTTCACTAATTTTTTTAGGATCACGCGGGTATCTTGGAATCGTTCCGATGGTTTTGTGACGAGAACATTGTTCTTGGTGCCTCCTGACATTTTGGGGTTGTGGCAGTGTCCCGGGGAGTTGAGCTTCGAGTTGTTGTCGTCACAATTTTATCGTTGAGATTCTGGAATACCTGAGCTCACCGACATCGAAAATCTCTTTTATGCAGTTGTTGGTGAGATAGCCTCGACGCCACCCAGTACTGGGGCGGGAGTTCGGGAGTATTGCCATAACTCATATAACAGATGCTTTTCGAAGGTTGAGGTAAACGATTTCCGAAGGTTTCTTGGTTATGTGTTGAAGGATGGATACAGCTGGATGTAGGATTTGCTAGTTTTGGGTGAGATATTATGCTTCCCCTGTATCCCCAACACCTGATTGCATAACCGGAAAATTTTGGGAGTTTATAAGTGGTAATTCAAGTAGCTCTTAGGATATCTTTCCGACGGATATATGATATGAAATTGGGGTTCGACGTCTAGTGGTCCGCCTATTCACGGTTGGTTTTACAGTGGTCTCGTTGTGTCTTAAAGAGTCCTTGGCTATGCCGACTCAGGGACGCTTCGTATGTCATGTGCACTGCCTTGTACATGATGGTGCTGTACGATCGAGCCCATGTAGGCCCCACCATGAAAACTTCGGACGAAATCTCTATCATATGTTTGCTCTGGCTTATTCTGCAAGCCAATCCTTTGTTTTGTTTTGAGTTGTGGTATTCGAGTTGCTTCGAAGTCAAATGTTGATTCCATACCTTTCCTAAATGGTGTTCTCATATTCCTATGCGAATACTAATCCTTCTCGATCATCGAGTTTGTCATTTCAATTTCTTGTCAACCGGTGTGCTTCTCTTCAAGTGGATCCGACCATTTCAACATCCGCAAGATCAACTCAAACTCTCTCAACGGTGTTTTTTTCATCCTTCCCAAGTTGCCTTTGTTTTCCCCCCCCCCCCCCCCTTGGGCTTTAAGGACTCGGATTTCTTATTCTAGTATCTATCTTATGTTTGTGAAGTCTCTCCATTCTTTTTCGTCAATGTTCTTATCCGGTGATTCTCATGAAGATCCTAACGGAGCCTCAAGTTCATCATTATTCGTTATCTTTCTTCTTTAGTGGTTTCAAGTCAAGTTTTGTTGATCATTCCCTTTCCTCATTTCAATGCCATCTCATACCAGTGCTCCTCTTAATTATTCACCTCCCGCTATACATTTGTCCCGGAGTGCTCAAGATATCTCGAAGATTCGTGTTTCCACTCTGTTTTCGTTCCAGCTCTTTCAAGGTTGTTATCTCATTCTAGCCATTTAATTCAACCGGTGTTTTCTCTCTTTTAAATCGTTCAACGGTGTATCTTTTCAGTGGGCCCTAACCCACAGGTCTTTTTCCAGGATCTTACCTGACTCTTTTAATTTTCCCGGAGCTATCCTAAATTCTTTTCAAAGTTTGACGTAAGAATGAATTATCATCAATCTTATGTTTTTCTCCAAGATCTGGCGAATTCTTTTCATCGTTGGCTCAACCTTTACATTCTTCATTCCGGAGTGCCTCAACAATTCATGGTGGTGTTTCTCATAGTCATTCTCAACATTTGAAGACCGAAGAAGAGTTCTTCTCCATATCTTATCCGTTCTCTCAAAGATTCGTGATTCTAGCTAGTTGCCATCCACTCATAATTGTTTTCGATTGTGAGATATTCTTTTCACCTATCCGGAGCAATTCAAGAGTCTTTTCAGTTTGTTTCTCCGGAGCCCATCATCTCAGAAGATTTATTCATTCTCAGCCTTCAACTATTGTTCTCCAAATCGCACCGGTGCATCATTCAAATATTCTCTAATCGGTTCGTGTTCTATTCGTTTCACATGTAACTAAATTCCCTCAAGCATCTTCATTCGTTCTCTAATTCTTCCCGGTGTTTCGCTATCTTTTCCTTGATCATTTTTAATTCTTACGGTGGTTCATTCAAGAGTTCTTTTCCTTGGTTATCATATAAATTCATTCGTTGTTTCGATTCCTACCGGTGGTTCGTTGAAGACCTTCCCAAGTTGACGCTATATCTATCTTAATCCTTTATACGAGAATAAGTAGTATGCCAAATTCGTTGATTGTCATCAATTTAATTGGTGAAGGATAAGAATAATGTAATTCTTATTCTTGTTTCATCGAGTGAACTCAATTCCTTATTCCGGAGGTTCATCCAATTCCTGATCTCAATTATTCATCTTTCTTTCCCGGAGTTCCAAGTTCTCTCAATTATATCATCGTGAAGATCCATCTAATCGTTGCAAGGTTTCACTTTGTGTTTTCAACTTCTCTTTCTTCTCGTTATCGTTTTGTTACCGGAGTTCTTCATGAAGGTTCTACATGATGGTTCATCAAGGATTTAATTCCTTCTCGAAGTGTTCATCTACATTCTTTTCAGAGGATCTCAAGTAATCTTTCATCTTGCTATCCAGAGTACAATTCTTTCTAACATATCATTAGAGGTGGCATTATGTCATTCTTGGTAATTTGAGTTCATGTTCCATGATTCACATGTTGTCAAGAATGAAATATCTTAAATCCATCAATCTCTTCATTGGAGTTATCTTGGGTTATTTTTTCACCTTAAGCTTTCCCTAAGGATTGTTGCTATTTATGGTGCTCATAAATGACCCAAGTTCTTCATTTATCCTCCCGGTGAAATAAGTTTCTCGTCTTCTTGTTGATATCAATCCAATCTATTGTTTCCGTTAGTGGCAGAATTTCACCTCAAGTTCTTGAGATGTTTTCCATAAGCCCTCAACAAGCCTGTTCTTTTCATTGTTGATTTCCCAACAACTCCATTAAATCCTTCTTTTTAAGGATGCTCTCTCAAATTCATTTGAGGTAGAACATGTTGTTTTCTTCTCCGTTCTTTTCATTGCATTCTTTCATTTGTTCCGGAGGCATTGTGATGCTGCTCTCTTCGACCCATCATCTTGTTTTGTCAAGATCATGTCCAATTCTTGCCATTTACAGGCGGAGTGCTGTCCAAATTATATCATTCTTATTCCTTCCCTATCTTGTTTTAACCGGAGTATTGTGCCCCTTTGCTCAAGTTCTTTTCGCCTTATCAAGCCTTGCATCTCTTTTCAACCGGAGTGCTGTCCGAATTTGTTCTTCCTAATTACTCTTCCCTACCGGAGTGCTTTCAACTTTGTTCTTCCTCGTTCCTCTTTCCTAACAGAGTGCTTTCAACTTCGTTCATCTCCGTTGTATTCTTTTCTCGAAATGGCTTAACCTTTTCAAGGTTCTTTGGTTTCACTCGTTTGTCAAAGAAGCAACTTAGTTTTACCTCTTCTCTTCCTCTTCCATTTCTCTCCGGTGCCATCCTAGATCTCGGGACGAGATCCTCTCGTAGTGGTGGAGTGTTGTGACGCCCCGAGACCGATGCTCGAGTAGAGTTCCATATGGTCCGGTTTTCGCCGTGTGTTTCTTTTGTACCTGCCCTTTTATTTTTTTGCATCGCATCATGTCATCATGCCATCATGTCATTTATTTTCTTAACTCAACTAAATAAATGGCATGGATCTTTGATCCATTTAAATCAAGGGAATTCACATGGTGATTCTCTTTATAACATATCCTCCCGATATTAGGGAGCTATATTAAATATTCCATCTTTGGATTTACCGCAAACACACTTGCAAATTTTCCCCATGCCTTTGTTATCTCGCTTCTTGACCTTGAACCTTGTCCGTAAATTCTTTCATCGTTTTCCGGAGCTCCACCAAAAATCCGAATATTTTTGGACCTTCCCAGCCCTCACTACCTATTCAAATCATTTGAACTTAAATCAAATGAGTTTGAATTTAAATTTTCGGTCTTGACCACTTCTATTTTTCCTAGTTCAAACTCATTTTTGTGAGACCGAGAAAATAGCCCCCTTGCACAAATCCTTTCCTTAACCCTCCTTTTCTTTTTATCTCTAATTCTTTTCTCTTAAAAGAAGATTAGAGAGGAGTGAGAGAGAGCAGCAGGCCCATTCTCCTTCTAGGCCCAGCCGACGCCCTTCCCCTAGGCGCAGCCCCTCTACTGGGCCGACCTCTAAGGCCCAACCTGCCTACCTAACCCTAGGCCCGAGCGAGGCTACATCCCGATCGATCTCTCACCCTCCTCCTCGTTCCCTCACGCCGCCAGAACACCCATCTCCCTCAATCCCATCTCTCCCTCGCAGCCTCTTCTTCCCTCGTTCATCTCCTCCCTCGCCCTCTCTCTTATTCCCTGCTCGCGCTGCCAGAGACGAACGCAGCTGCCGCCTCCCGATCCAGCGTCCCACGTCCTCCTGCGCCTTCGATCCGGTGCCGCCGGAGGCCACCAGCGTCGCCCAGGCGCCACGGCTCCTCCCCAGTGCGCCTCCTTCCTCCCGCGTCGGCCTCTCCCTCCTTGCTCTGACGCCATGGAACCAGGCCGCCGCTTCGGTCAAGCCTCGTCGCCGGCCGACCTGAACCGTGGAGCCGTGGCCGGATCCAGTCTCCCAGACGCCCGCACGACCTCCGCCTCACCCTGCTCGTCGCCGGAGTCCCAGCTCCACCGCCTTGTTTTCTTCAGCGCCACGGGTGCACACGAGGGCGCCTCCCATGCCCACCGTTATCCACTGCTGCTTCGTCCGTCGTCCCCGGCCTCCAGCCATCACGCCTCGTCTCTGCCTCCGGTGGCCGTAGTGCCTTCTTCGTCTCCGCTGTGTGTGCTCCTTCCTCGCGCGCGAACAAGCATATGGCCCCTCCTCATGTCTGCACCATGCCATGGCCCTCCTGAGGCCACCACCGCACAACACCTCGTTGGCCTCCTCCTGCCTTGTTTGTGTCCATCATATTGCTCATGTTCATGTGGCTATGACAGCTGCATCCTGTCAACACTTTCGTGATCGAGGCCCGTGCCCATTTCCTTTGCTGCTCGCGTGCCACCCTGCCTTGCTGCTGCCCACCAGGGGCCTTTTGTCTCGTGTTTGTTTTGGATCAGCAAGGATGAGACACCAAAAATCGTACCCGGACCCTCAAGCTTTTCTCCGAGAATTTTGCCAAGTACCATGCTGATGCGCCAAGTTCCACGACGACCCAAGTACCACGACTTCGCTTCTTGCTCGACAAGTACCACACGAGAACGCCAAGTACCCCTACGCACGAAGACGCCAAGACCGTTTCGGATTTCACCAAGTACCACTACGGCCGGAGACCTCGACGTCCGACGCCTAAAACAATCACTGAACCGGAGATAACGCCAAGTACTAGGTCAACGAGAACCGCCAAGTTCGTCTTCCGCCGTCTTCGAAATCACCTAGTACCACGATGATACGAGAACAACTACCGTCGACCCTCGAAGACTCCGTGGACGTCAAGTTTCTCGCCGTGCCCATGAACATCTACGGAAACTTATGAGACTAAGAACGTGAACGACTACCGTCGCCACGAGAACGACTAATTCCCACGACGAACTGTGAACAACCACTTCCTCTACCATCGCCAAGTACCACTACATCCCACGACGATCGTGAACGACTACAGCGCTTGACCCGAACCACTCTGATAACGCATGCTTCAAAGGTATAACCCCGAGACGACCGCCCGTGAACGAATGCATGTGTGATGTATGAGATGCTCGTGCTTACTCCATGCTCGAATTGTCGGTGCACGTTGCCCTCTTTTGCCTTGTCACCATCGTTGACTCATGGGACACCCGGTATCCGGGGGTGCCCCACCATCTTTTGTACGCTTTCGCACACTTCTCCTTTGCATCGGTATCTCAATCGAGTTACCTGAACCGGAACGTTGCAGTGGCACCCCTTTTCTTTCCACCACGGCGACAAATGCTTCATAATGCTCTTGTCAACTTTTATTAAAAATTGCATAAACTTATCCATGTCATCCGCATCATGATAACAACATTTAAAATGCTTAAATTGTTGTTTGCATTTAATTGCTTAGTTAGATAGTTTCTTTTATGCTTCACCCCATGCCATGCTAACCAACATTTAATATTGTGGAGTACATAATTGAGAGAGAACTAAATATGTGATGTGGTGTTCCGCCAATATGCAAGGGAGTTGCATATTAAGCTCCACTTAATTTGTAGGATTGCTTGTGCACTTTGCCATGTCATGCATATTTAAACCGGACATGCATCATACTTGGTTGTGCATCATGCCATGATCATGTGATGGTTGTTTACTATGTTGTGTGCTTCTTTCTGGTGTTGCTTCTTCGGGTTGGTTCCATAATGTCGCGTTTGTGAGGACCCGTTCGACTACGTCCGTTTGTCTTCTTCATGGACTCGTTCTTCTTCCTTGCGGGATCTCAGGCAAGATGACCATACGCTCGAAATCGCTTCTATCTTTGCTTGCTAGTTACTCGCTCTTTTGCTATGCCTATGCTGCGATACCTACCACTTGCTTATCATGCCTCCCATATTGTTAAGCCAAGCCTCTAACCCACCTTGTCCTAGCAAACCATTGGTTGGCTATGTTACCGCTTTGCTCAGCCCCTCTTATAGCATTGTTAGTTGCAGGTGAAGATTGGAGCTTGTTCCATGTTTGGAACATGGATATTTTGTTGGGATATCACAATATCTCTTATTTAATTAATGCATCTACATACTTGGTTAAGGGTGGAAGGCTCGGCCTTATGCCTGGTGTTTTGTTCCACTCTTGCCACCCTAGTTTCCGTCATATCGGTGTTATGTTTCCGGATTTTGCGTTCCTTACGCGGTTGGGTTATAATGGGAACCCCTTGACAGTTCGCTTTGAATAAAACTCCTCCAGCAAGCCCAACCTTGGTGTTACCATTCGCCACCTAGCCTTTTTCCCTTGGGAGTCGCGCATCCCGAGGGTCATCTTTATTTTAACCCCCCGGGCCAGTGCTTGTCTAAGTGTTGGTCCGAACTAGAGCCACTTGCGGCGCCACCTCGGGGAAACTTGAGGGCTGGTTCTAGCTGTATGTAGTGTTCATCGGGTGTTGCCCTGAGAACGAGATATGTGCAGCTCCTATCAGGATGTTGGTGCAGCAGGCGGTCTTGCTGGACTTTTTTGTACCATTGTCGAGGATGTCTTGTAACCGGGATTCCGAGCCTGATCGGGTCTTCCCGCTACAAGGAATATCCTTCGTTGACCGTGAGAGCTTGTGATGGGCTAAGTTGGGACACCCCTGTAGGGATTTGAACTTTCGAAAGCCGTGCCCGCGGTTATCGGCAAATGGGAAGTTGTTAATGTCCGGTTGTAGAAAACCTGAAGTTGACCTTAATTAAAATACATCAACCGCGTGTGTAACCGTGATGGTCTCTTCTCGGCGGAGTCCGGGAAGTGAACAGGGTGTTGGAGTTATGTTTGACGTAGGTTGTTTTAGGATCACTTCTTGATCATAGTTGTTCGATCGTGCTTTTGCCTTCTCTTCTCGCTCTCATTTGCGTATGTTAGCCACCATATATGCTAGTCGCTTGCCGCAGCTCCACCTCATACTTTTACCCTTCCCAAAAGCTTAAATAGTCTTGATCGCGAGGGTGTGAGATTGTTGAGTCCCCGTGACTCACAGTTACTTCCAAAACTAGTTTGCAGGTGCTGAGGTTACCGAGCAAGTGACGCAACCAAGCTCAAGGAGGAGCTCGTTGAAGATCTTATCCTTTGTGTTGTTTCGGGGACTATTGTCGCAGTAATGGGCCACGGGTAGGCTAACCCGAGTCCCAGAACCTTTCAAGACATCGGGGCAGGCTGCGCCCCTCAAGACCCCAGGACAAAGAGCCGCCTTCTGAGAAGTCGGCGGCAAGGCCACCGACTAGCCACTCGCGGCCGAGTCCCAGGGACGACTTCAGGACAAACCGACTCCTGACTGACGACTTCCCAAGAAGCCGGCCTTGGGGAGTCGGCCCGCGACTCCAGCAAAACCCCATGTCCTCATCAAGAGGGACATGAAAGGGGAGTGGCTACATTCAAGACTGCTCCCACCCCTTTCCAAAGGCAAGCATGGTCACAGTACGCCGTACCCGCGGAGATCTCCCTGCGGCGTGGCACTGTTGCCATGCTGGCCCTGACATCAGCACCGATGGACCGAATCCTGCGCCCACGATGGCTTGTCCGTACGACTTTTGGGCGGCGGGTCCCATCGGCCAGTGGGAACCCAGAAGACGGCAAGTGCGCCACAAGTCGGACCCGTCGGGAGTCGGCCAGCTCCTCCCCCGGGGCCCACGCGCCATTAACCAGATGTGACGGAGAGTGGCAATAGTGATCGCCCGCCAGGCGGCGGGGCTGTTGCCATGACTCCATGATGAAGCCCGTGTCATTAGAAGCACGGCTACAGTAATCAGCAGCCGGCAAGACCCGCCCGCGACGGGCGCGGCCTGTCGGCTCCGTACCGAGCCAGTCGGCGGGCCCCAGGAGTCGGCGGATAAGACGGCGGCCAGAGAGACTAGTGGCTGGGCCCGCGTCCAACCGGATTACCATTGTACCCCTGGGGGTAGGCCTATATAAACCCCCGAGGGCACCAATGTAGAGGGTTGGAATCCATTAGTACTAGACCAGATCATATAGGAAGGAGAGAGCTAGCCTTGCCTTCTCCTACCTCTAGGAAACAACTCAAGGAGCAATCGTGTAAACACTTTGCCATAGTGATCATGCGGAGACCCCGCAGAGCAGCAGTAGGGGTATTATCTCCCCAGAGAGCCCTGAAGCTGGGTAAGATTCGCCGGCGTGCATGTCTTCGCCTCATCCCGTTTCCAGGCACCGGCGATGTTCTACTCGCACCCACCACGATAAGCCATCCTTTGGCATATGTCGCACCCAACCCCCGACATTTGGCGCCCACCGTGGGCCTGGTGCACCGCCGTCCGGAGACCTGCTCTAGACGGGAACCCTTTTTCTCCCTAGCGAGCGCAGCCAGCCAGGCACGCCAGATGGAGTCAGTGCTGACGCGCTACGCGGCGTTGAGATCGCCTGCGCAGCCAGCTGCCTGGCCGAACTTGTCGGCGAGGTTCGCCTCTCCGACGAACCTGCATCCAATGCAGGCACGGGCGGCTCCGAGAGCCTCCTCGCGGGCCTCCTCGATCAACTCCACGTCGCCGGCGAGCCTGCCATGGACTTGGAGTCCGTAGGTTCCACCGACCCGATGCTGGTCGACTCCGACACCGCGTCGCTCGATGCGTTTCCCACTAATGTGGTGGTCTACGACGAGCCTCTCCCTCGTGCGAAGAGCGGCGGAAGCACCGTCACCGAGGTGCTCGTCATCAGTCATGACGAGCCTCCCGGCGGAGGAGCGCATGACCCACTTGGCGCGGTGCTACAAGACCTGACTGTGCCCATTCCGGAAGACGCTGACGCGAAGACGTTGGAGGCACGCCGCCTTCAGCTCGTCGAAGGCGCGAAGAAGCTGGCTAGCATGAGGCACTTGTCAAAAGCCTACCAGCGAGAGATGGATCGCACTGTTGGCGGCTCGTTGGCCCCAGCAGGGCCCAGCCGCCTTGGCGCGGTCCAGCAGCATGGCGTAGCCATCGCCAATCTGTTCGGGGCAAGTCGCCCTGTGTATGCTACACCAGCGGAGAACATCCGAGCCGCCCAGGCGGCAGCGGACGAGCTGGACAATTTCGAGGGCGAAGAGCGCCGCCTGATGATGGAGCGAGTCAAGCGGCTCCTCGACGCGGCTGCCGCGCAGAACGAGGCCGGCTACCGCACGGAGGCGCCGCAGCGGCAAAATGACGACCTTCGCTGAGATCAAGGCGCGACGTCTCGAACGCCGACTGGCGGCGCCCGAGGAATAAGAGACAAGGATCTGACTGTCAGCCACAGTCGGACTCACATTACCATAGAGCGCGACCGAGATGGCCGCCCGAGAGCAGTGGAACGACGGGACGACTGTCCGCCTCCTCCTCCTCGCAAGGAAAGGCGAGTCTCCCTGCTGCCTGTTGATCATCCGACTCTCGGCGACCGCCTTGGCCGCCGAGAGGGAGTCGGGGAAAACGACGCCCGCCACCGGGTCGACCGACTTCACCGATCCCTGGCACTGGAAGATGAGTTGGGTCCGCCTTGTTTTGGGCCCCGCATTCGAGACGAGCCCTTTCCCAAAGGGTTCACACTCCCAAGAGACACGCCCAAGTACATCGGCTCCGTGAAGCCGGAAGACTGGCTGGTCGACTACTCCACGACTGTCAGCATAGCGAACGGCAACAAGCATGTCGCCGTAAATTATGTTCCGCTCATGCTCCAGGGCACGGCCCGGACATGGCTGAACAGCCTGAAGCCCCGCAGCATCAACAGCTGGGTTGACTTCACCGAAGCATTCGTCTGCAACTTCACTAGCACGTACAAGCGTCCTCCCAAGCCTCGTCAGCTTTCCTTGTGCATTCAAGGTCCGGCGAGTTGACTTGCGATTACCTCACGCGTTGGGCCGAGCTTCGGAACTCCTGCGAGGGCGTGCATGAGGTGCAGGCTATCAAGTACTTCACAGCCGGGTGCAGAGAAGGCACCCTCCTCAAGCACAAGCTCCTCTGCGACGAGCCAGAAACCCTCGACGAGCTGCTGATCATAGCAGACAAGTACGCCACGGCCGACTCCTCCATGATGGCGGAGATTCAAGTTAGCGCAACTGGCAAAGTGGCCCCTCAGGCTCCAAGAACTTTGGCGGGAGACGCCAGTAGGCGGCAACAGCAGAGCGACCACAAGCGCAAGGCCCTGCAGCCAGCTTCCAGCCGCCGGCAGGTCGCGACAGTTGAAGCCCAGCAGCCGGATGGGCAGCCTCCACCCAAGCGATAGAAAGGTGGCAAGCCCAACTGGTTGCCGGCCTTCTCCTACGAGCAGACTCTGGATGGTCCTTGCAAATTCCATACGGCGCGAAGCCATCAAATCACACCACCCGGAAGTGCCACTGGCTCGCCAGGATCGCCAAGGGAGATGGCCTCCTACCTCCCCCGCCTGCTGGGCAGCCGCTACCGCCTCCGCCCCAGCAGCCGGCTGTTAGGCCAGTCGTTGCAGTACAAGATGAATACCCCGAAGAGCATGGAGCCTACGTGGTGTTTACCAGTATGGCTGACGATCGGCGCAGCAGGCGGCTGCAGCGACAAGAGGTGAATGCAGTAGCATCAGAGACGCCAGAGTTCATGCACTGGTCCGAGAAGCCTATCAGCTGGAGCAGGGCTGATCACCCAGAGGTGATGCCGAGTCCGGGCCCTTATGCCTTGGTCGATGCCACATTTGCCACGGATAGACGAGCCGCTTGTTTCTCGTGAGTTCTGATAGACGGAGGCAGCAACATCAACATCCTGTACAAGGACACCATGGAGAAACTAGGAATCAAGCAAAGACAACTTCAGAACAGCCGGACTGTGTTCCACAGCATTGTTCCTGGGCTTTCCTGCTCACCAATCGGCAAGATCCTGATGGACATCCTCTTTGGAGACAAAGAGCACTTCCGCCGAGAGTCAGTATGGTTTGAGGTGGTGGACCTCGAGAGCCCATACCATGCACTACTTGGCTGACCCTCCCTGGCCAAGTTCATGGCGGTCCCCCACTACGCCTACCTCAAAATGAAGATGCCCAGTTCCAGGGGAATTCTGACCGTAGCCGGCGACTACCGGAAGTCATCTGCCTGTGCGGCTGAGAGCAGTCGGCTAGCCGAGTCCCTGGTGATCGCAGCCGAGAAGCGGCTCCTTGAACGGGTTGTGGCGATGGCCGGCACACAGCCAGAGGTGTCACCTAACCCAAAGGAGTCGGAGGCTGAGGGTTCGTTCAAACCAGCCAAGGACACAAAGAAGATATCCTTGGATTTGGAGCACCCAGAAAGGTACGTTGTCATAGGCGCAAACCTCGACAGCAAATAGGAAGGCGAGCTCGTCGATTTCCTCCGTGAGAATCGGGACATCTTCGCATGGTCCCCCAAAGACACGCCAGGTGTACCGACGGAATTCGCCGAGCACAAGTTACATGTCCGATCTGATGCAAAGCCGGTCAGGCAGCCCCTGCGCCGCCTATCAGAAGAGAAGAGAAGAGTTGTCGGAGAAGAGATAGCCCGACTCCTAGTAGCCGGCTTCATTATGGAAGTACTCTTTCCAGAGTGGCTAGCCAACCCGGTGCTGGTACTGAAGAAGAACAAGCAGTGGCGAATGTGTATTGACTACACGAGCCTCAACAAGGCCTGCCCCAAGGACCCGTTTGCTCTGCCAAGAATTGATCAGGTGATAGACTCCACCGCCGGATGCGAGCTGTTGAGCTTTCTGGATGCATATTCAGGATATCACCAGATCAAGCTGAACCCAGCTAACAGACTGAAGACCGCCTTCATCACACCGTTTGGAGCCTTCTGCTACCTCACCATGATGTTCGGCTTGAGGAATGCCGGCACCACCTTTCAGCGTTGCATGCAGAAGTGCCTCCTCAAGCAGTTCGGCAGGAACGCCCACGTCTACGTGGACGATGTGGTGGTGAAGACGGAAAAGCGTGGAACACTTCTGGAAGACCTCAAGGAGACCTTTGAGAACCTGTGCCAATTCCAGATCAAGCTCAACCCCGAGAAGTGCATCTTCGGAGTACCAGCCGGCCAACTCCTTGGCTTCCTGGTCACTGAACGCGGCATAGAATGCAACCCTGTAAAGATCAAGGCCATTGAGAGGATGGAGGTACCCAGCCGACTACTGGACGTGCAAAAGTTCACCGGTTGCTTGGCGTCCATCAGCCGATTCATCAGTCGGCTGGGCGAGAAAGCTCTCCCCTTATACCAACTCATGAAGAAGACCACTTTTTTTGAGTGGAACCACAAGGCGGACGAAGCTTTTTTCCAGTTGAAAAAGATGCTGACTACTCCACCCGTTCTGGCGGCTCCGACTCCTAAGGAACCGATGCTCCTGTACATCGCCGCCACCAGACGGGTAGTCAGCACGGTCATTGTAGTGGAACGCAAGGAGGAAGGCAAGGCACTACCTGTCCAGAGACCGGTATATTACCTGAGCGAAGTACTTTCAGCCTCTAAGCAGAACTACCCCTACTACCAGAAGATGTGCTATGGCATGCACTTTACCGCCAAGAAATTGAAGCCTTTCTTTCAAGAGCATCCAATCACCATGGTCTGCACGGCCCCACTTGCCGAGATCATCGGAAGCCGAGATGCTTCTGGCCGAGTGGCCAAGTGGGCTATAGAGCTGGCTCCCTACACCATCCACTACCAGCCCCGCACCGCCATCAAGTCACAAGCACTGGCCGACTTTCTCATCGACTGGGCCGAGACCCAGTACCTACCTCCAGCGCCCGACTCCACCCATTGGCGGATGCATTTCGACGGCTCCAAGATGCGCACCGGCTTGGGAGCCGACGTTGTCCTCACTTCTCCTAAAGGAAACAAGCTCAAATACGCACTGCAAATCCATTTTGCCGCCTCCAACAACGTCGCCGAGTACGAGGCGCTCATTCACGGGCTCCGGCTGGCCAAAGAACTCGGCATTCGCCGGATCCTGTGTTATGGCAACTCGGACTTAGTGGTCCAGAAGTCGTCTGGCGACTGGGACGCCAAAGATGCAAACATGGCGAGTTACCGTTTCCTCGTGCAGCAACTCAGTGGGTATTTCGAGGGGTGCGAGTTCCTCCATGTGCTAAGAAACGACAACGACCAAGCAGACGCCTTGGCACGAATCGGCTCTACCCGCCAAGCAATACCATCTGGTGTCGCCCTTCAACGCCTCCTCAAGCCGTCTATCAAGCCTTCACCAGAATCAGACTCCATCTTCGTGCCGGCTCCTCCCGAAGAAGTCGGATCCGACTCCAGAGCCCCGGCAGACGGTACGGGGATTTCGGCAGATGGTTCCAAAGCGCCACAGTCGAGGCCGGCCCAGGGACTACAGAACCCGGCCCGGGGACTGCGGCGGCAGGCTCGAAGACTCCAGAACTCGGCCCAAGAGCCGCGCCAGTCGGCCCGGGGACTTCATTAACCCAGCAAGCGGTTGTTGAGTCCACCCCGCCGCCTCCCAGCCCAGCCGCCCTCGTCCAAGTCGCAGTTCTGGCAGTCGAAGAAATAGCAGCACCCTCATGGGCCCAGCCCATCCTCAAATTTCTGGTGAGCAAAGAGCTGCCAACTGATGAGACCTTAGCTCGGCAGGTACAACGTCGAGCGGCAGCCTACACCATAGTCAACAGAGAGCTGGTCAGGCGTAGCATCACTGGTGTCTACCAGCGCTGCGTAGAGCCAGAGCAAGGCCAAGCAATTCTCAAAGACATCCACCAAGGTGAGTGCGGCCACCATGCGGCTTCAAGAGCACTCGTCACCAAAGCTTTCCCACACGGCTTATTTTGGCCAACGGCCTTAGAAGAGGCCAAGGGATTGGTCCAAAAATGCAAAGGGTGCCAGAAGTTTTGCTCCAAGCCGCATCAGCCGGCTTCTGCACTCAAGACCATCCCCATTTCCTGGCCTTTTGCAGTTTGGGGTATAGACATGGTGGGACCATTCAAGACGGCACGAGGTGGCTTAACTCACTTACTTGTCGCAGTGGACAAGTTCACCAAGTGGATAGAAGCGAAGCCAATCAAGAAACTGAACGGTCCGACTGCCGTGACTTTCATCTCCGATATCACAATTCGATACGGCATACCACACAGTATCATCACCGACAACGGCACAAATTTGGCCAAAGGCTCCTTGGCCCGTTTCTGCGCAACACAGGGCATCCGACTGGACCTAGCGCCTGTCGCTCATCCACATTCAAACGGCTAGGTGGAGCGAGCAAACGGCCTCATCCTGTTCGGCATCAAGCCCCGACTGGTCGAGCCTCTCGAGCGTTCGGCTGGCTGCTGGCTCGATGAGTTGCCAGCCATCCTCTGGAGTCTGCGCACGACTCCAAACAAGTCAACTGGCTTCACGCCTTTCTTCCTCGTCTACGGTGCTGAAGCCGTCATCCCAACGGACATAGATTTCGACTCCCCGCGAGTCACCATGTACACCGAGGAGGAAGCAGAAGAAGCACGTCAAGACGGCGTCGATCTGCTGGAAGAGGGCCGGGTGTTGGCACTCAGCCGTTTCAGCATCTACCAGCAGAGCCTGCGCCGATACTACAACAGGAAGGTCAATCCGAGATCTTTCCAAGAGGGCCACCTTGTGCTCCGGCTGATCCAGCGAACAGCCGGCCAGCACAAGCTGTCGGCGCCTTGGGAAGGCCCTTTCATCATCAGGAAAGTACTGGGCAACGACTCCTACTACCTGATTGGCGCTCAGAAGCCCCGAGCACGCAAGAGGGACGACTCCGGCAAAGAGACGGAGCGGCCATGGAATGCAAATCTCCTCCGAAGATTTTACAGTTGATGCAATATGTACCACGCTACCTTTTGTATTAAAGTACCAAGACTTCAGGGCCCCCGAGACGAGCTCGGGGACTGCCCTCTTTTGTCTATATGATAAAAATTATGCCTGCAAGTATGTTACTCTTTGTTATGCCGCTTGGCACCGGGCTCGATAGGTCGGCCCGGGGACTTGCCGCCTTGCACTATGAAATGCTTCCTGCAGCCGGACAAGTAGTGTGTGGCGTCTAAGCCATCTCCTGTCAGAAGCCGCAGCTTGTAGAGCGACTGTGCGGTGGGCAGGAGTTAGGCAGAATGGGCGCTCGCATGAAAAATGGCTAAGGACCCAAAGCATAAAACATAGCTCAAGACGGCTTCCAGCCTTCCTTTTTCTTTTCACAAACCGACTATTAACCAGTCAGCTCACCGCCTTCTATCCAACTTGCTAAAAAACTCTAAAACGGCTAAGTACTTGCCTTCCCAAAGTAGCCAAGCATTTGATCCAACGGCAGTCCGCAGAGCGGCTGTCCGACTGGCAAGACAGGCATCTAAGGGAAAGCGGCAAAGGAAAAGGCCAAAAGAGCAATGAGCAAGAAAAGATAGAATTCAGATAAATATTTACATAACATAGGCCCTTGGCCGAATCTTCGAGCAGAAGTTCAAAATACACCCCGCGGGTGGAATTGTGCGAATTAACAAGTTCTTCAAAGACTACTAAAGCAGATAAAATAAAGATAAGGTGACAGCTTAGGAAGCGGCAGACGGATTCGGAGGGTTGGAGGAGGCGGCAGCGTCAGGCGTTGGGGTGGCCGGTCGGGCAGTCTCGGCTTGATCGCCTCTGGCGGCAGTCGGCTCGGTCGCACGCGGCTCGTTGCTGGAGGCGCGGTCGAGCTGAGGCTGGCCGTCTGCCCCGTCTTCTGGTGCTTCCGTCTCGCCTCCGTCCTCCGCCTCACCTTCCTCCTCGACACTGGAGCCGATCACCTCCGCCGAGTCCTTGCCGTAGTCTGGGTTCATCCCAAACCACTCCGGCGATACCTCCTCGCCGTCTTCAGACCGCTCGGGGACGAAGATGTTGGTGTTGGTGTACTCGGCGATCGCCGCGGCACGCTTGATGAGGGCGTCTTCCACGACTGCCAGCTCCGGCTGGGCCTCTGACCGGAGTGTGGCCAGCCGGTCTAGGTCCAGCCCCGGATACCACGCCTTGACGAACTCCAAGGCCCGACGCGCTCCAGCTCGGGCCGAGGAACCCTCCAGGCCTCAAGACGACCAGTCGCGACCTCTAGCCAGTCGGCGGTCCGACTGGGGGTGCACGGAGCCTGCATGTCCGGCCACAGGGCAGCAATCGCCTGGGCGCCGACACGCTGAAGCCGATGCAGCATCCGGTGAGTCGGCCGAAGGCGAGCCTTGATGCTCAGGATATGCTCATCAAGGGTTCAGGGGGCGTCAGCGGCAATCTCTGCGCCCTCCGCCCTTCGACCTTCACGGTCAGCCTCGATGGCTTGGATGGCGGCCTGCGAATGTCCAGGGAAGAAGTCTGCCAAGACGGAAAAAACGAAGAAGCAATTCAAAAATCAGGAGTCAGCATGTCTTATAATCGGCAGCTCGAAAAAAGAAAGTAAAGAAACTCACCATCAACAATGTCTTCAATCTCATGGAAGCCGGAGGCCAGCATTGCCTCCTTGTCAGTCCAGGAGGAGCGCTCGCTTGCGAAATCGGCCAGGAGGGCGGCTTCCACCTCTTCCGCCTCCTTCCGCGTCTTCGTAAGCAGCTCCCTCTGCTCTGCCAATTGTGTGGCCAGCAGATCGCGCTCCGTGGTGAGCTTGCTGCACTCCTCCCCCTTGGCGCGCAATGCGGAGTTGGCTTGGCTCAGCTGCTGTTGAAGAACAGCATTGGCTTTTGAAGAGAAGGAAGAAAGAAGGCGTTAAGTCATCAATAAAGAAGGTCACCGGGGAGATCCGGCCCGACTGGTCAGCAATCGGTCCGAATCTCGGGGAATACAGCCCGCGGGTGCGCCAGCGTGCCCCCGCAAAGAAGAAAAAGGACTCACTCAGGCTCTCCGACAAGTTGGCGGTCCGCTTGCCCAGCTCTTCAACGTTACGGTTGAAGGTAGTAACACGGAGGTTGTGGTAGTCCCGCGACAAGTGTTTCAGACAAAAGTTAGTATCCGGAACTCACCAAGTGGAGTTTCGGGCCGCCTGCTCAGCAGCCAGCCCGAAACTCGGGGACTACACCCAGTGGGTGCGCTGGCGCGCCCCCACAGAGAGGAACAAGAAATAAGGACCAAAGAGAAAACATACCCGGACGGCTGCCCGCGATGCCAGGTACGCCTTGGTGCAGTTCTGGATGGCGTCGCCCTCAGCTCGAAGCTTCGTTTGGACGTCCAGAAGCGCCTGGTTCAGCGGCCCTGTGCCGCCTCCTCGCACCACCCAATGGGCGCGGCGCTCGTCGCTTCGGCATCCGGGATCGCCGAGCTGGCGGTGCCGGTCTCCAGGGGGCGTGGCGCCGAGGTCGCCTTCTCAAGACGGCGGCGCGTTGGCGAGCCGACTTGAAGGAGTAGCCTCGCCACGACCTCGTCTTCAGTCGGCGGCACCGGAGGGTCCGCTGGCTGTTTGCCTTGCGCGCTCCCAGACGGCAGCGGAGGCGGCGGCGGAACGATCACGTCCGGCGTGGAGGAGTCGCCGCCTTCCCTCTCCATGACGGGGTTCTCGCCGCGGCTTCCCCAGTCTGCCCCATGAACTCCAGAGGCGGCGGCGCAGAGTTCAGCGGGGTGATGAACACCGCCGATTGGCGGTGTGCGGCCTCCTCAGCCTGCCGCTTCGTCGCGGCGACGGCTTCGGCCTCAGCCAGTTTCTTCTTGGCGGAGGCCTCCGCCTTATCGGCCTCCACCTTCTCCAGGCGGGCGCCCTCTTCCTCGTTGTGCTTCTCTTGTGCATTCCGCTCCGTCGCCTCCCGGAGGTCGGCAGCAGGGTCAATCCGCCGAGTGGTGGCGGACGTCTCCGCTGATCCCATGACGGAGGCGGCGACAACCCTCTTAAGAGTGAGGGTAGCCCTGAAGCGAGGGAAGCAAGTAAAAGACTCAGACAAAAGCTACAAAGAAAGAATAAAGCATTAAGATGAGATACTCACGCGGAGACCAGTGGCGGCTTCTTTACTTCCTTGCGGAAGCGGATGGCCTTCGCGGCCGCCTCGTCCCGCTTGGTCGCCGCAGCCGAACTCTTGGGATTCTTCGGCCGACTGCCGAACAAGGTCGGCACGGCTCTACGTTTTTTCCCGCCGCCTGGAGCACTCGGCGCGGCAGAAGAGCTCGCGCCGGGATAACTGGCTCCTGGCCGGTGGCGGGGGGTGACCTCCTCATCACCATCAGGCCAGTCCTCTAGACTGGCCCCGAGCCGTGGGCCGCCTCCTCCCTCGGCGTCGTCTTCCAAAGCCGCCACCCCCAGATCGGGGTCGTCGATGTCGCTCTCCGCCCGGTCGGCGAGGAACTCGCGGACCGGCCCCATGGTGTCGGCTGGTGGATGGAGGAGGGGATTCTGGCCAAAGCCGACTGGTCAGGTCACACAAAACAAACTCGGCAAGAAAGAACACAATTCAAAGAAAGAAAAGGCAACTCACTGTGGGTGGGGGGTTGGCGCCGGAATAGGGCTCCTTGCCGAACCGCCAGTCCACCAGGAGCTTGCTGTCCGAGAGGTAGTTCACCATGTAGGCCACCTCCTCGTGAGGCATGTCCTTGGTGCACATCCGACTCGGGTCACGGCGCCCGCTCATTTGGCATATCATGTGGGGGCGGCCTTGGAGCGGGAGAACTCGGCGCGCCACGAAGGCGGCCAGTAGGTCCGGACCAGTCAGGCCCTCCGACTGCGTCAGCACTCGGAGTCGCGCGACGGCGCCGTCTCCCGCAAGCGTCAGCGACTTGGCCCGGAATGACCAGTTGGGCAGTCTCCCAGCCGGCGGGCCGGCTTCGAAAGCCGGCAGGTTGACCCAATCGCCCCCCGTGAAGACGCTCTTCACGTAGAAGTACGATCGCTGCCACATCTTCACCGACTTTATCAGCTTGATGGCGGGGAAGGGGTTGTCGGCCCCCGACCTCCGCACGGCGATGAATGCGCCGCACTGAGCCGGCACACCTGTAGCCTGGGTGCCGAGTTTGGAGTAGAAGAACTCCCCCAGAGCTCGAGGGTGGGGAGCACTCCGAGGAAGACTTCACACAAGGCCACGAAGGCGGACAGCAGCACCACCGTGTTGGGCATGAGGTGGTGCGGCTGGAGGCCGTAAAACTCCAGAAAGGAGCGGAAGAAGCTGCTCCCCTGTAGCCCCAATCCGCGCAGGCAGTGCAAGTGGAAGACAACCCGCTCGCCCTCCTCCGGCGCCGAAGAGATCCCCCCCTCGACACAAGGCGTACCCGCACGTAATCTTCGCCGGGAAGCCGACGAGTCTTGCGGAGGAACTTGATGTGGTCGTCGTGGACTTCTGAGCCATCCCAGGTGCCGAAATGCACTGAGGGAGGCGCGGCGGCAGAAGAAGAACTGATCGTGAGCGGATCGCCGCAGCGTTCGGCAAAGCTTGGGCGCGCGGCGGTGCGAGGAAGAAGGAGAAGATGAAGAAGAGCAAGGAGTAGCATGGAGAAGGGGCGTGCGTGCTCCGCCGCGCCCCCCTTCTCCCCCTACTTATAGCCTCATGGGCTGCGAAGCCGAGGGGGCGATCGTGGGATTTACTGCGCCCACGGCCCCATGACCCCCATGTTTCCATGACAAAGTCACTGCGCACAGTAACTCCACGGGAATCCCAAACGTCCGCCTGGGCCACAGCGGATCCGCTCGGGCGTCGAGGCGCGGTAGTGGCGGGCCCCGCCTACGGACCTGTCCCGTCACACGCGTAGGCTGGCAGACTGGCCCGGCCGCGTGTTATCACGTGACAGGCCCAGAACAGGCGGCGTCCTGGAGGCTTAGCCAGCACACTACTTGGATCCCGCCGCGATGTTCGAAATATTGTGCGAGTCAGAGTTGGGCGAGTCCGACTCCTTCTAGTCGGCCCGGCAGAAGTCAAGCAAGATCCATGTCTCGGGCACCCAGAAAGAGAAACTGCTGAGGCTCCTCGGCCGATCGTCCGCGGTGCCTCATCAGCTTCGGGGACTACTGTCAGAGTAATGGGCCACGGGTAGGCTAACCCGAGTCTCAGAACCTTTCAAGACATCGGGGCAGGCTGCGCCCCTCAAGACCCCAGGATAAAGAGCCGCCTTCTGAGAAGTTGGTGTCAAGGCCACCGACTAGCCACTCACGGCCGAGTCCCAGGGACGACTTCAGGACAAACCGACTCCTGACTGACGACTTCCCAAGAAGCCGGCCTTGCGGGCCGCAAAACCCCATGTCCTCATCAAGAGGGACAGGACAGGGGAGTGGCTACAGTGAAGACTGCTCCCACCCCTTTCCAAAGGCAAGCATGGTCACAGTACGCTGTACCCGCGGAGATCTCCGTGCGGCGTGGCACTGTTGCCATGCTGGCCCTGACATCAGCACCGGTGGACCGAATCCTGCGCCCATGACGGCTTGTCTGTACGACCTTTGGGCGGCGGGTCCCACCGGCCAGCGGGATCCCAGAAGACGACAAGTGCACCACAAGTCGGACCCGTCGGGAGTCGGCCCCCGAGAGTCGGCCAGCTCCTCCCCCGGGGCCCACGTGCCATTAACCAGATGTGACGGAGAGTGGCAATAGTGATCGCCCGCCAGGCGGCGGGGCTGTTGCCACGACTCCATGATGAAGCCCGCGTCATTAGAAGCACGGCTACAGTAATCAGCAGCCGGCAAGACCCGTCCGCGGCGGACGCGGCCTGTTGGCTCCATACCGAGCCAGTCGGCGGGGCCCACCAGTCGGTGGGCCCTAGGAGTCGGTGGATAAGATGGCGGCCAGAGAGACTGGCGGCTGGGCCCGCGTCCAGCCGGATTACCATTGTACCCCTGGGGGGTAGGCCTATATAAACCCCCCAGGGCACCCATGCAGAGGGTTGGAATCCATTAGTACTAGACCAGATCATATAGGAAGGAGAGAGCTAGCCTTGCCTTCTCCTACCTCTAGGAAACAGCTCAAGGAGCAATCGTGTAAACACTTTGCCATAGTGATCATGCGAAGACCCCGCAGAGTAGCAGTAGGGGTATTATCTCCCCGGAGAGCCCTGAAGCTGGGTAAGATTCGCCGACATGCATGTCTTCGCCTCATCCCGTTTCTAGGCACCGGTGACGTTCTACTCGCCCCCACCATGATAAGCCATCCTTTGGCATATGTCGCACCCAACCCCCGACACTAGTCCATCAGTAGTGGAGCCCAGTTGGGGTCGATCGTGGATCTGTGTAGCATTTGGGGTAGTCTTCTATTATTTTGGTTCCATAGTCGGACCTTGTGTGTATTTGGATGATTTAATGCTTTATTCATGTAATTGTGTGAAGTGGCGATTGTAAGCCAATTATGTATCTTTTCCCTTATGTATTACATGGGTTGTGTGAAGATTACCTCACTTGTGACATTGCTTTCAATGCGGTTATGCCTCTAAGTCATCCTTCCACACGTGGGAGATATAGCCGCATCGAGGGCGTTACACCACACCATCAGAAGACTACATGGATTACAAGCTCATTGCCTTGTTCAACAAGGGATTAGTCTATCTAGAATCCGGTCGCCATACATGGTTATGGCTCATCATCAATCCTGTTGAGGAAACATTTCTGTCTGATGCTATAGTGCATGATGGCATCATTTATGCGGTCGACGCATAGATTGGCTACCTATATTGGTGGAATCTATCGTCGTGTAATTGTTCTATCTCATCTCATCTTTACCTTATGAATACGACTGCATGTTCATTTGTTACAAATTTAGAATGCATAGCATGTCTATAGCCACATCATTGCTATATGTTCCTCTCATTTCCTAGATTTTATGACCACACATGTTATTGTTAGAGTTGATATGAGAACAATTGGCATCTAATGATTGTTAGAATACATATTATGAGCATAACATCATGATTGCTATATGTTACTCTCGTTTACAAGATTTTTATAACAACGCATGCTATTGCTTAGAGTTGATATGAGAACAGTAGTAGTAAGTGCTATGGTAGAATATGAGTAGGCGCTGTCATAGCTGTTTTCCTCTCATTGTTACATGATGTTTGAACCATGACATATTGCTAGAATATGAAAGCTATTGGCTTATTTTTTTAACTTGGGGTATGATTATGACCACGACATTGCAATTCTCTGTCTATGATATGTGTCACTGTTATAATAATCTTAATTCCACACATACTCTGAACATGATTGTTTATTTTTGTCCTATTGGTCTCCAATTTGAATTGTTGCAGCAGACGCAAATGCGCTGGCCTTCATGATTCCAGGACCTGGAATCATACCAGCCGATGGGTGGTAGTTTATCGCCCGTTCAGCTGACGGCGGTCATTTGATGCTCATTCGCATGTACCAAATTGACCAAACCATTACATCAAACCACATGCAGTACAATGCGTGGGGCGTTCGTGACATTGATGGCTATGGCTGCTTCGTGTTCGAGAAAGATCCCAGCTCCGTTGGGCCAGGCGTATTCAACTGGAGGCGGGTTTACAGCCTCGGCAACCACTCCTTGTTCCTCGGGCTCAATTATCCGATCATCCAACCAATCATCGATCATATCACCGGCGATGATTGCTATGCTATGCAACTTCCATTCGCGAGGGGGGGGGGCTGTGTTTACACATCATACCATGGGTTTCATGAATCACCATATCCAGAGATTCATCGACACAGCTTGTTGCCAGATAATCTTCAGTGTGTGAAAGGCCTCAAGATTCCATGCGATGGATGGCTTTTGCAAACCCGACATGCGGCGATGTGGTTCATGCCAACAGCAAATATGCACAACTTGATTCGTGTTGATATATAGACTGAGCCATGTATTCTGCTGCTGTAGCACGACCCTCTTTTGTTGGATATTATGTACTATTGTTAGTTTGAAGCACTCCTCTGGTTTAAAGGATAGATACCTTCCTGGGATCAAGTGCATCCTAACTCACCTGCGTAGGATGTACTGATAATGATGATGGAGATGCTGTGCAGAAGCCATATATATATATCAGTTAGGCTTCAAGTGCGTACTTGTTAGTTAAACCTATGTATAAATCGTGACACTAAATACGACTAGTAAGTAGTACAATAGCAGTACTAGTATACGTCGGTCAAATTATTCATCATGTCCACACATTGAATTGACGTGACAACACACTGCGCGTGAGGTGACACAAGAATCCCGGCGGCGTGTTCGGGTATTCTGGACTTCAGATTTGGAGTACCACTTATCTGTCGAAATCTTTCATCATTCACTTAAAATAGTCGATTGATCATACATTGAGTACCATATAACTGGAGTTACCGATGCAAGTCGAAGAAGGATTGGCCCGTGCTGCCGGCTGGCGTCAAGTTCGATCCCACGGATCAGGAGATGATCGAGCACCTTGAGGCCAAAGTGAGTGCTGACAGCACAAGATTTCAGTCTCTCATCAATTTTTTCATACCAACCATCGACATCGAGCACGGCATATGTTACACCCAACCTGAGAAACTTCCAGGTAAGACACCGATCGGCCGTCTACTTGCACAAACATATTCCTTTGTTTATAGCTCTATTTTTCTTTTTAGACGCAGACCTGGTGAAGCAATTACAATTTGACAGTTAATAAAAAGTGAAACAAGTGATTGCAACATGCCAAAGATGTTATGAAAATGCCAACTAGGTACACTAAAACCTGTATTCCACAATACTGCAGGTATCACACTGAGTGGCCTAAGGAAGCATTTCTTCCAGCGCAATTCCAGGGCGTTCAAAAGGGGCACGTGGACGCATCGCAAGATACAGTCGGCAATAAGACCGGCAATACCTTGCCGGTGATGGTCAACGGCCGGCAGACGGGTAGAAAAAAAGGTTCTGGTGCTGCACACCAACAAGAACTTCGACCAGCAGAGGACCAACTGGGTGATGCACCAGTACCACCTCGGGGACCTGGAGCAACAGAAGGAGCGGGAGCCGGTCCTCTGCAAGATTTTCTACCAGACGAACACTAGGGCCAGGAGTAAAAAGATTATAAGTTAGTTTGGTATTGGTAGTTGTACTACCTTGTCGTCCGCAAGTTGGTATTGTTGTTAACGATCTTTTGGTATGAACTTGCATTTGCTTCCAACCATCATGCCGAGGGTCGACGTGGATATAAAGCTGAATCATTTGTTACGAAACGAATTTTCAGGTACCTGATTTTTATTTGATGGGTAGCATAAGCACCCGCCGTTCGAATTCCCAGTTCTCCAATTTTTTTGAAACAAGTGCATGCACTTATTATCACGATAAAACAACAATATCCATGTTGCATCCCAGTTATCAGTCTGTACTTGCAGAATTCTCTCGTTTATTGAGCACGTATATTGTTTTTTCAGGTCGAGCAAGTTTCAACTGGGCTGTAGATTGCCCAGGGTTGTTTTGTTTTTAACAGGCCCAACCCATGACGACAACGGGGCACAAAGATCCAGCAGGTATCTACTGGCCTCTGGCCCGCCAGCGTTAGTTATATTTTGTCTTACAACATCCGCAAGCAGTTTTTTTACTGAATCAAACACAAGCCCAGTTCTATTTTCCTCTTGAAACGCATGTTCTACATCCGTTTTCTAATCTCTACCTATAGTTTTACTAGTTCATATACATGTATCATTATATTGAAAACACATAAAATTCCCTTTTCATATTTACATCCTTATTTTTGTTGTTTTTTCCCACCCAGCGCTGATTTTTTTTACCACTGGTTTTCCCTTAAACCAACTAAATTGTCCCACGTCTTATTTGCTTACAAAAACAAAATGATTTTTTTGCAAATCAATAAGTTCTTAAAAAATGTTTATCATTTCAGGATTACAACAGTTCGGACTCCACCGAAATATGCAAAATAAGGTTGGACTTTTTGACCGTGGTCCTGGGCAGAAAATGGGCTGTAATAAATTACTTAAGAATTAGCAAATGGGCTGCAAATTATAAAAAATAGCAAATGGGCTTTATGTTGTCTGTCACAGATTTGGAGGCTGACTTGTGGGCCTACTAAGTTCATGCGTACACAAGGTTTCTCAAAAAAGAAACTTAGTCAACAATCGACTCTACCAGCGTCAGACTGTTAGATGTCAATCTAACGGCAATCGTGCTTCTTCAATCTCTGATCTTCCTGCCCCAGCCGCCCAAACCAGCGTCGTCGGAACCGCCTGCTCCCGCCTCCCGTGGCCGGCAGTGCTGCCGGGAAGGCCTCACGGCCCCATCATACTCGCATCCCTGGCCTGTCTATCCCTCTATTCACCCACACCTCCTGTTATTTTCCAGCGACAGCAGCCGAACCAGTCAACCCTCGTACTCTCCACCGCGTGGGCAGCCACTGTCGTGTCTTCCCTGGCTCCGTGTCGTTCCCTTCGTAGGCCTCGCCGTCATCCATTGCCCTGGTGCTCTCGGCGCGGCATGGTCAACGATGTCCATCCAATGGCCGTAGTGCTTCTTCAACCTCTGGTCTTCTTGCCCCAGCCGCCCAGAGCAGCGCCGGTCGTGCCGCATGCTCCTGACTCCCATGGCCGGCTGTGCTGCCGCGGAGGCCTCACCGTCCCCATACTACTCCGACCGCTGGCCAGGCCATCCCTCCACTCACCCACTCCCCCTGTTATTCTGCGGCGACGGCAACCTCACACCGTAGCCGAACCAGTGAACCCTCGTACTCCTCTCCGCGTGGGCATCCATTGCCGCGTCTTCCCCGGCTCCGCGTCGTCCCCTTCCTAGGCCTCGCCGTCGTCCACCGCCGTGGTGCTCTCAGCGCGGCATGGTCAATGTGGTCAACGACCGACTTCCATCGGAAGATTACTGTACGTGGAGAGGCTGACAACTGGGTCCACGGCAGCCGCAAGGAAGTGCCTCCTTATTACACGCAAAATAAGTATTCCTCCACCTGACAGCAGGGACCCACCGGACGAGCCACTAGTATTTCGCGGAAAAAACGTTTCGCCCCTGACTGCTGGGACCCATCGGACGGGCCACCGTATTTTGCAAAAAAACGTCTGCCCCTGACTGCTGGTACCCACCGGACGGACCACCGTATTTCGTGAAAAAAAACGTCCCCCCCCCCGCTGTCAGCTCGGACCCATCGGAAGTGCCTCCTTATTACGCATAGAAAAATGAATACTCCCCCTACTAGCTGGGACACAACCTGGTGGGAGGCTGACTTGTGGGCCTACTAAGTTAATGAGGATGGAGGGCTTTGTCAACTTAGTCAATATGAACGATTCTAGCTCCAGTGAGTGTACGATGTCCATCCAACGGCCGTAGTGCTTCTTCAACCTCTGGTCTTCTTGCTCCAGCCGCCCAAAGCTGCGCCGGTCGTTCCGCGTGCTCCTGCATCTCGTGGCCGGCTGTGATGCCGCGGAGGCCTCACCGCCCCCTACTCCACCACTGGCCCATGATATCCCTCTACTCACCCACACCCCATGTTATTCTGCGGCGACGACAGCCTCACGCCGCAGCCGAACCAGTGAACCCTCGTACTCCTCTCCACATGGGCATCCACTGCCGCGTCTTCCCCGGCTCCGCGTCGTTCCCTTCCTAGGTCTCGCCGTCCTCCACCGCCTTGGTGCTCTCGGCGCGGCGTGGTCAATGTGGTCAACGATCGACTTCCATCAGAAGAGTACTGTACGTGGAGAGGCTGACAGCTGGGTCCACGGCCACAGCCCAGTTTTTTTGTGATCTGCCAAGTAAGTCGCTTTGTCAGGCCTGTTGGGCTGCAAATCTTTCAAGACGAGGAGAGGTTCATTCGGCTGGCCGAGAAAATGGCCCATCAGTAATGAGAAATGGGTTGTATATTTTTAGAACACATCAAACCGGCAATTAGTTTAAAATATCTTTTTTTCATTTCGAGATTTTAAATAACATTAATTTTTATGCGTGGAGAATTTGTTGGATTTTATATTGATATACATTTATTTTTAAAATCAGTTTGAATGTGAGTCGAAATTTCAAGATTAAAAATAGTTCAGACCGCACCGAAATATGCAAAATTTCATTAATTTTTTAACCGTGGCCACAATATGGGCTGTAATGCTAACAAAAAGAATATGGGCTCCAAAAAAACCTTAAGAATTAGCAAATGCGCTATAAATTATTAGAAATAATGGCAGATGGGCTGTATGCTGTTCTCCACAGATTTGAGGCTTTCCTAAAAAGATCTTGACGCACAAGCAGTGACTGTTGGATGTCCATCGAACGACCGTCGTTCTTCTTCAATCTCTGCTCTTCCTGCTCCAGCCGCTCAAACAAGCACCGGCAGGACTGCCTGCTCTCTCCTCCCCGCGGCCGGCTGTGCTGCCGCGCAGGCCTCACCGCCCCACCGTACTCCCATCGCTGGCCTAGCCATCCCTCTACTCACCCACACCTGCTGTTATTCTCCGACGATGGCAGACGAACCAGTAAACCCTCGTACAGTCGTACTCCCCTCCGCGTGGGAAACAACTGCCGAGTCTTCCCTGCCTCAGTGTCGTTCCCTTCCTAGGCCTCACCGTCGTCCACCGCCCTGGTGCTCTCGGCGCGGCCTGGTCAACGTGGTCAACGACCGACATGCATCTGAAGTGGACTGTACGTGGAGAGGCCGATAGCTGGGTCCACGGCCGCACGCAAGGAAATGCCTCCTTATTATGCGCAAAATATTGATTCCTTCACCTGACATCAGGGACCCACCGAAAGGGCCTCTGTATTTCGCGAAAAAAACGTTACCGCCCTGACAGCTCAGACCCACCAGCTATATCTTCGCACGCAAGGAAGTGCCTCCTTATTACGCTAAAAAAATGAATACCCCCTGCTAGTTGGGACCCACCTTGGTGGGAGGCTGACTTGTGGGCCTACTAAGTTGACGGGGACGGAGGGCTTTGTCAACTTAGTCAATATGCACGATTCTAGCTCCAGTGACCGTACGATGTCCATCCAACGGTCGTAGTGCTTCTTCAACCTCTGGTCTTCTTGCTCCAGACGCCCAAACCAGCACCGGTCGTGCCTCGCGCTCCTGCCTCCCGTGGCCGGCTGCGATGCGGCGGAGGCCTCACCGCCCCCTACTACTCCCACCGCTGGCCAAGCCATCCCTCTACTCACCCACACCCCTGTTATTCTGCGGCGACGGCAGCCTCACACCGCAGCGAACCAGTGAACCCTCGTACTCCTCTACGCATGGGCATCCAGTGCCGCGTCTTCCCCGGCTCCGCGTCGTCCCCTTCCTAGGCCTCGCCGTCGTCCACCGCACTGGTGCTCTCGGTGCGGCGTGGTCAACATGGTCAAGGAATGGCTTCCATCAGACATGGAATGTACGTGGAGAGGCTGACAGCTGGGTCCACGGCCGCAGCAAGGAAGTGCCTCCTTATTGCGTGCAAAATAATTATTCCTCCACTTGACAGCGGGATCCACCGGACGGGCCACCGTATTTCGTGGAAAAAACGTTTCCCCCTAACTGCTGGGACCCACCAGCTACATCTTCGCACGCAAGGAAGTGCGTCCGGGCAAAAGAAAAACAAAAAGATTTGCCCCTGACTGCTGGGACCGACCAGCTACATCTTTGCAGGCAAGGAAGTGCCGGACAGTCGGGACCCACCTGGTCGAAGCATACGTAGCGTTGTCATTCTGGTCGCGAACATGTACGTACATACTGGTCAATGTAGAGGCGCGCACGTGTCGTAGTAGAGGCGCGCACGTGTCATAGTAGAGGCGCACATGTAGCATGTACACGTACGTACAACGGCCAGGGTGCAAGAAAGAAAATACGGCCACGTATGTGTACATACGGGCGGGGTCTCGAACGCCTACTCGCGCATACGTACGGCCAGGACTCGTGTACATGGCTGGGTCGGAATGGAGAAACAGCGTCGTCGTCGTGTTCATGGGGAGGCAACGGAACGCGTCGTGTTCATGGGGAGGCAACGGAATGCGTCGTGTTCATCGGGAGGGCTTGGTTGGAACAGGCGATGGAAACGAGGCCTGGCGTACCGCAGAATGGAAAAAACGACCTTGTGTTCAACTGGCCACGTTCGAAACGGGATCCTGTTCATCGGGAGGGGTCTGGCATACCGCAAAACGGAGGAAACGGACCTCCTACGGTCGAAACGGGGGGTCCTGTTGATCGGGAGGGGTGTGGCGTACCGCAAAACGGAGGAAACGGACTTGTGTTGGAGCGCTACGGTCGAAACGGGGGTCCTGTTCATCGGGAGGGGTGTGGCGTACCGCAAAACGGGACTCCACGGGATACTGTTCATCTCCACCGTCGACCTCCTCCAGCCTCCACGGGCTCCTGTTCATCCAGCCTCCACGGGCTCCTGTTCATCCAGCCTCCACCGCGCGCTACTCCACGGGCTAGTGTTCAACCACCCCTCCACCGTCTACTGTTTATCCAGCCCTCCACACCACGGGGTCCTGTTCAACCACCCCTCCACGGGCACCCCTCCACCGTCTACTGTTCATCCAGCCCTCCACACCACGGGGTCCTGTTCAACCACCCCTCCACCGTCTACTGTTCATCCAGCCCTCCACACCATGGGATCCTGTTCATCCACCCCACCACGGGCACCCCTCCACCGTCTACTGTTCATCCAGCCCTCCACCACACCACGGGGTCCTGTTCATCCAGAGGCAACGCCACCGCTCACTGTTCATTCAAACCCCCCCGCAACGCTCACTGTTCATCCCATCAATCGGCTTCAGTTAGCAGCAGTAGCGAAGGAATCGCTCGATCGGGTTCAGTTAACAGCCATCGATTGATCGCTCAGGTTCAGTAAAGCGTAGCCTGCAGTGCAATCGCTCGGGTTCAGTTAGAGCCCAACGCCTCGCTCGGGTTCAGTTAGAGCCAACGCCTCGCACACACGCGCGTACGTGTATGAGAGAAACGCGCATCGCTCGGCCCCCGACCTCCCACCGTAACCGGGAACTCCCCGAAATCCCCCCCCTCGCTTCTACCACGGTTTTTTCTATCATGGACAGCCCAAAGAATGTCATGGACCTGCGTCCACGGCCCGCCCAGGACGAAAAGCCCATTTTTTGTCATGATTTTTTGTCATGATTTTTTGTCATAGAAGTAGGAGCCCACCACATCTATGATGATACCGGGTTTTTCACAATTATCGTCATAGAAGTGTCATATGTATGACAAAAAAATTTCGTTCGGCCCAAAATGTCACGGATGTGTCTTTTTTTTGTAGTGGATGCAATCAATATAAGTGATATGATATGGCCATCATCATCTTGTGCTTGTGATCTCCATCTCCGAAGCACCGTCCTAATCACCATCGTCACCGGCACGACACCTTGATCTCCATCGTAGCATCGTTGTCGTCTCGCCAACTTATGCTTCTATGACTATCGCTACCTCTTAGTGATAAAGTAAAGCATTACAGGGCGATTGCATTGCATACAATAAAGCGACAACCATATGGCTCCTGCCAGTTGCCGATAACTCGGTTACAAAACATGATCATCTCATACAATAAAATATAGCATCATGCCTTGACCATATCACATCACAACATGCCCTGCAAAAACAAGTTAGACGTCCTCAACTTTGTTGTTGCAAAGTTTTACGTGGCTGCTACAGGCTGAGCAAGAACCGTTCTTACCTACGCATGAAAACCACAACGATAGTTCGTCAAGTTAGTGCTGTTTTAACCTTCTCAAGGACCGGGCGTAGCCACACTTGGTTCAACTAAAGTTGGAGAAACTGACACCCGCCAGCCACCTGTGTGCAAAGCACGTCGGTAGAACCAGTCTCGCATAAGCGTACACATAATGTCGGTCCGGGCCGCTTCATCCAACAATACCGCCGAACCAAAGTATGACATGCTGTCAAGCAGTATGGCTTGTATCGCCCACAACTCACTTGTGTTCTACTCGTGCATATGACATCTACGCATAAAACCTGGCTCGGATGCCACTGTTGGGGAACGTAGTAATTTCAAAAAAATTCCTATGCACACGCAAGATCATGGTGATGCATAGCAACGAGAGGGGAGAGTGTGTCCACGTACCCTCGTAGACCGGAAGCGGAAGCGTTAGCACAACGCGGTTGATGTAGTCGTACGTCTTCACAATCCGACCGATCAAGTACCGAACGCACGGCACCTCCGAGTTCTGCACACATTCAACTCGATGACGTCCCTCGAACTCCGATCCAGCCGAGTGTTGAGGGAGAGTTTCGTCAGCACGACGGTGTGGTGACGATGATGATGTTCTACCAACGCAGGGCTTCGCCTAAGCACCGCTACGATATGATCGAGGTGGATTATGGTGGAGGGGGGCACCGCACACGGCTAAGAGATCAAGTGATCAATTGTTGTGTCTATGGGGTGCCCCCCTCTTCTGTATATAAAGGGGGGAGGAGGAGAGGGCCGACCAAGGGGGTGGCGCGCCCTAGGAGGGGGAAACCTACTCCAAGTAGGTTTGCCCCTCCCTTTCCTAGTCCAAGAAGGAGGGGGAAGGAAGGAGTGGGAGGGGGGGAAGGCAAGGGGGGCGCCGCCCCCCCTTTCCTTGTCCTATTCAGACTCAAGGGGAGGGGCGCACCTCTTGCCTTGGCCGGCCCCTCTCTCTCTCCACTAAGGCCCAACAAGGCCCATTAGTTCCCGGGGGGGGGGGGTTCGGTAACCCCTGGTACTCCAATAAATGTCCGAAACCTTCCGGAACCTTTCCGGTGTCCAAACATAGTCGTCTAATATATCGATCTTTACGTCTTGACCATTTCGAGACTCCTCGTCATGTCCATGATCACATCCGGGACTCCGAACTACCTTCGGTACATCAAAACATATAAACTCATAATATAATCGTCATCTAACTTTAAGTGTGCGGACCCTACGGGTTCGAGAACTATGTAGACATGACCGAGACACGTCTCCTGTCAATAACCAATAGCTGAACCTAGATGCTCATATTGGCTCCTACATATTCTACGAAGATCTTTATCGGTCAAACGGCATAACAACATACGTTGTTCCCTTTGTCATCGGTATATTACTTGCCCGGGATTCGATCGTCGGTATCTCAATACCTAGTTCAATCTCGTTACCGACAAGTCTCTTTACTCGTTCCGTAATACATCATCCCGCAACTAACTCATTAGTTGCATTGCTTGCAAGGCTTATAGTGATGTGCATTACCGAGTGGGCCTAGAGATACCTCTCCGACAATCGGAGTGACAAATCCTAATCTCGAAATACGCCAACTCAACAAGTACCTTTGGAGACACCTGTAGAGCACCTTTATAATCACCCAGTTACGTTGTGACGTTTGGTAGCACACAAAGTGTTCCTCCGATAAACGGGAGTTGCATAATCTCATAGTCATAGTAACATGTATAAGTCATGAAGAAAGCAATAGCAACAAACTAAATGATCAAGTGCTAAGGTAACGGAATGGGCCAAGTCAATCACATATGGGCCAAGTCAATCACATCATTCTCCTAATGATGTGATCCCGTTAATCAAATGACAACTCTTTGTCTATGGCTAGGAAACATAACCATCTTTGATTAACGAGCTAGTCAAGTAGAGGCATACCAGTGACACTCTGTTTGTCTATGTATTCACACATGTATCATGTTTCCGGTTAATACAATTCTAGCATGAATAATAAACATTTATCATGATATAAGGAAATAAATAATAACTTTATTATTGCCTCTAGGGCATATTTCCTTCATTTACTTGGCACAAACACTAATTAAAACATAAAAATACAATCATAACAGAGGATAGATGATTTATTTATTACTAAACAGGAACAAAAGGCAAGGAACAAAAATAAAATTGGGTTGCCTCCCAACAAGCGCTATCGTTTAACGCCCCTAGCTAGGCATCTATAATTTGAATGATGCTCACATGAACGATAGCAATTGAAACATGAAGGGAGCATCATGAAGCATATGAAAATCACATCTAAGTCTAACATACTTCCTATGAACAGACTTTATATAAGCAAACAAATTATCAAGACAAGCAAAAACTAGCATATGCAAGGAAGGAGAAAGAAACACTAGCAATCTCAACATAACAAGAGGTAATTTAGTAACATGAAAATTTCTACAACCATATTTTCCTCTCTCATAATAATTAGATGTAGGATCATAAGCAAATTCAACAATATAGCTATCAAAAAACATATTCTTAACACGATCCACATGTATGCAAAGTTGACACTCTTCCAAAATAGTGGGATTAACATTAACTAAAGTCTCTAAATATGTGGGATCTAAAGTTGACACTCTTCCAAACCCACTTTCAATATTGCAAACATTATTATCAATCTTATATTCATCATGTGGCTTAAATAAGTTTTCGATATCATAAGAAGAATCACCCCAATCATGATCATTGCAACAAATAGTGGACATAGCAAAACCAGCATCCCCAAGCTTTGGGTTTTGCATATTATTAGCACAATTTACATCAATAGAATTTATAATAAAATCATTGCAATCATGCTTTTTATTCAAAGATCTATCGTGAATCGCTTCATAAAGTAATTCATCACAATTTTCAGATTCACGAATTTCAAGCAAAACCTCATAAAGATAATCTAGTGCACTCAACTCACTAGCAATAGGTTCATCATAATTGGATTTCTTAAAGAGATTAGCAAGTGGATGAGGATCCATAAACTTTTAGCAAGCGAAGATGCAAGCAAAAGGAAGGTACATGGTAACACAAGCAAACAAAAGATCAAACGGAAGAAGGGCGAAGAAAAGGCAAAGGTGAAGTGGGGGAGAGGAAAACGAGCAGCAAATGGCAAATAATGTAATGTGACGGAGAGGAGTTTGTGATGGGTACTTGGTATGTCTTGACTTGAGCGTACATCTCCCCGGCAATGGCGCCAGCAGTCCTTCTTGCTACCTCTTGAGCATGCGTTGGTTTTCCCTTGAAGAGGAAAGGGTGATGCAGCAAAGTAGCGTAAGTATTTCCCGAAGTTTTTGAGAAACAAGGCATCAATCCAGTAGGAGACTACAAGCAAGTCACCTAGTACCTGCACAAACAAACAAGAACCTCGCAACCAACGCGATAAAGGGGTTGTCAATACCTTCACGGTCACTTGAAAAAGTGAGATCTCATAAAGATAATAAGATAAATATTTTTGGTATTTTTGTTGTATAGATTGGAAAATAAAGATTGCAAAATAAATAGTAAACTAGAATAATAGATCGGAAACTTATATGATGTAAAGTAGACCCGGGGGCCATAGGTTTCACTAGTGGCTTCTCTCAAGATAGCATATATTATGGTGGGTGAACAAATTATTGCCGAGCAATTGATAGAAAAGCGCATAGTTATGAGAATATCTAGGCATGATCATGAACATAGGCATCATGTCCATATCAAGTAGACCGAAATGATTTTGCATCTACTACTATTACTCCACACATCGACCGCTATCCAGCATGCATCTAGAGTATTAAGTTCATAAGAATAGAGTAACACATTAGGCAAGGTGACATGATGTAGAGGGATAAACTCACGAAATATGATATAAACCCCATCCTTTTATCCTCAACGGCAACAATACAATATGTGTCGGTTCCCTTTTTGTCATTGGGATCGAGCACCGCAAGATTGAACCCAAAGCTAAGCACTTCTCCCATTGCAAGAAAGATCAATCTAGTAGGCCAAACCAAACTGTTAATTCGAAGAGACTTGCAAAGATATCAAATCATGCATATAAGAATTCAGAGAAGAATCAAATACTGTTCAGAGATAATCTTGATCATAAACTCACAATTCATCGGATCTCGGCAAACACACCGCAAAAAGAATTACATCGAATAGATCTCCAAGAACATCGAGGAGAACTTTGTATTGAGAACCAAAGAGAGAGGTGAAGCAATCTAGCTATTAACTATGGACCCGAAGGTCTGTGGTAAACTACTCACACATCATCGAAGAGGCTATGGTGTTGATGTAGAAGCCCTCCGTGATCAAATCCCCCTCCGGCAGATCGCCGGAAAAGGTCCCCATATGGGATCTCACGGGTACAGAAGGTTGCGGTGGTGGAAAAGTGGTTTCGTGGCTCCCCTGGATGTTTTCAAAGTATAAGAGTATATATAGGCGAAAAAAGTAGGTCAGTGGAGCTACGAGGGGCCCACGAGGGTGGGGGGCGCGCCTGCCCCCCTGGGCGTGCCGCCCTACCTCGTGGCCGCCTCGTTGCTTCCTTGACCTCCACTCCAAGTCTCCTGGATTGCGTTTGTTCCAAAAAAGGTCCTCGCAAAGGTTTCGTTCCGTTTGGATTCCGTTTGATATTCCTTTTCTGCGAAACACCGAAATAGGCAAAAAACAACAATTTGCACTGGGCCTTCGGTTAATAGGTTAGTGCCAAAACTAATATAAAAGTGCATATTAAAGCCCATTAAACATCCAAAATAGATAATATAATAGCATGGAACAATCAAAAAATATAGATACGTTGGAGACGTATCAGACGACAACATGTCGATTATCCTTGGTAGACCCTTTTTGAATACTACAGGGGCATTTATTGATTGCAATAAAAGTAAAGTCACTTTTCATATCAATGGTAATGAGCATACGTTGCACTTTCTGAAGAAATAATTTCAAGTGAATGGTAGTAATGTTATTGAAAAATCTCCGACAATTACTATTGGAAGATTTCAACTCCCTCTTCCTACTACCAAAAAGAAATATGAAATACTTATTGTTGGGGATATGCATAACCTCGTTGAGGTAACTTAGTGTTTTACGAAACTTCTTCGGTTTCATGCTAATCGAAAGTGGTTGTTAATAAGACTTGATCAACCTTATTAATGGATTATTTTCGAAAGACATGTGGTTGATGAATTTAGTAGTCACTACCTTCTGTACCCACCTTTTATTTTCTGTTATTTTTAGTTAAATGCAATAAAATTCCATGTTTATCCTGTTTTCTGTATTTTCCGTGCAATAAAAAAGTGCCCAAAAATAAAAGTGCTCGGAATGCCCTGAAATTTTGACATGAGTTTTTCTGAATATATCTGAATTTCTGATGCAAATAGCACCATAGGGGGGTGCCCTGCTACCTCTTGAGCACTGCTTGGTTTTCCCCGAAGAGGAAGGGATGATGCAACAAAGTAGCGTAAGTATTTCCCTCAGTTTTTGAGAACCAAGGTATCAATCCAGTAGGAGGCTACGCGCAAGTCCCTCGCACTTGCACAAAACAAATAAATCCTCACAACCAACGCGATAAGGGGTTGTCAATCCCTACACGGCCACTTACGAGAGTGAGATCTGATAGATATGATAAGATAATATTTTTGGTATTTTTGTGATAAAGATGCAAAGTAAAATAAAAGCAAAGGAAATAACTAAGTATTGGGAGATTAATATGATGAAGATAGACCCGGGGGCCATAGGTTTCACTAGTGGCTTCTCTCGAGAGCATAAGTATTCTACAGTGGGTGAACAAATTACTGTTGAGCAATTGACAGAATTGAGCATAGTTATGAGAATATCTAGGTATGATCATGTATATAGGCATCACGTCCGAGACAAGTAGACCGACTCCTGCCTGCATCTACTACTATTACTCCACTCATCGACCGCTATCCAGCATGCATCTAGAGTATTAAGTTAATGAAAACAGAGTAACGCCTTAAGCAAGATGACATGATGTAGAGGGATAAACTCATGCAATATGATGAAAACCCCATCTTTTTATCCTCGATGGAAACAATACAATACGTGCCTTGCTGCCCCTACTGTCACTGGGAAAGGACACCGCAAGATTGAACCCAAAGCTAAGCACTTCTCCCATTGCAAGAAAGATCAATCTAGTTGGCCAAACCAAACTGATAATTCGAAGAGACTTGCAAAGATAACCAATCATACATAAAAGAATTCAGAGAAGATTAAAATATTGTTCATAGATAGACTTGATCATAAACCCACAATTCATCGGTCTCAACAAACACACCGCAAAAATAAGATTACATTGAATAGATCTCCACAAGAGACGGGGAGAACATTGTATTGAGATCCAAAAAGAGAGAAGAAGCAATCTAGCTACTAACTATGGACCCGTAGGTCTGAGGTGAACTACTCACACTTCATCGGAGGGGCTATGGTGTTGATGTAGAAGCCCTCCGTGATCGATGCCCCCTCTGGCGGAGCTCCGGAACAGGCCCCAAGATGGGACCTCGTGGATACAGAAAGTTCAGCGGTGGAACTAGGGTTTTTGCTCCGTATCTGATCATTTGAGGGTACGTAGGTATATATAGGAGGAAGGAGTACATCGGTGGAGCAACAGGGGGCCCATGAGGGTGGAGGGCACGCCTAGGAGGGGGGGTAGGCGCGCCCCCTACCTTGTGGCCTCCTCTTTTGTTTCTTGACATAGGGTCCAAGTCCCCTGGATCACGTTCGGTGAGAAAATCACGTTCCCGAAGGTTTCATTCCGTTTGGACTCTGTTTGATATTCCTTTTCTTCGAAACCCTGAAATAGGCAAAAACAGCAATTCTGGGCTGGGCCTCCGGTTAATAGGTTAGTCCCAAAAATAATATAAAAGTGGATAATAAAGCCCAATAATGTCCAAAACAGTAGATAATATAGCATGGAGCAATCAAAAATTATAGATACGTTGGAGACGTATCATGCCCCTGGTGCGCACAAGACACCAGGGCACGCCACACCCTCCACGCGCACCCTGGTGGGTAGTGGGCCCCATGTCCCCCTCACTTATCCCTTCATTCAACTTCGTCACCTACCTTCAGAAAAAATCACCATTGCTCTCTCTCTCTCTCTCTCTCTCGTTCTTGCTCTCAAACCCATGGATTTCGATCTCTTGCTACAAGGCTCCATTTTTGAAACTGTTTTGGGGGATTGCTACTTGGTATGTGACTCCTCCATTGCTCCAATTAGTTTTTGCTCCCGTGGTTTATATTATGAGTAATTAGCTATTCTTGGTGCTGCTGTAAATGAGCTTGCATGTTGAATTCCTTGAGTTCCAAGTAGTTTGAATGCTTGATATAGCCTCTAGACACCCATATGAGTAGTTGCTATCAATTTTGTCAAGTTTTATTGACATCATTTTTGTGTCTCAATTTTTTTCAGAAATTTGTTCTTAGGAAAATGGATTTCTTCCGAAGGAGTTCATCTAAGAAGAATGCCAAGGGAGTCATGGTGAATCATCTTATGGTGATATCAACACTCTGCGATGGATGGAGGTCCGGCCGTGTGAGTGGTCGCACATTGTTTTCATGGATAAAGCCGGCTTCCGCCAAGAGTTCGCACAATTCATTGCAAATGATGGGCTTATCGATGCTACTTCTTGAGCTTGCATTGGTTTTTCCCTTGAAGAGGAAAGGGTGATGCAGCAAAGTAGTGATAAGTATTTCCCTCAGTTCGAGAACCAATGTATCAATCAATAGGAGACAATGCACAAGTCACCGAATACCCGCACAAACAATCAAACAACTTGCACCAAACGCGATAAAAGGGTTGTCAATCCCTTCACGGTTACTTGCAAAAGTGAGATTTGATAGAGATAGATAAATGGTAAAGTAAATATTTTTGGTATTTTTGGTTTATAGATCGAAAAGTAAAAGATTGCAAAAAGAGTAAATCAGAAACTAATATTATAGATCGAAAACTTATATGATGGGATATAGACCCGAGGGCCATAGGTTTCACTAGACGCTTCTCTCTTGATAGCAAATAATATGGTGGGTGAACAAATTACTGTCGAGCAATTCATAGAAAAGCGCAAAGTTATGACGATATATAAGGCAATGATCATGAATATAGGCATCACGTCTGTGTCAAGTAGACTGAAATGATTCTTCATCTACTACTAGTACTCCACACATCGACCGCTATCCATCATGCATCTAGAGTATTAAGTTAATAAAGAACGGAGTAACGCGTTAAGCAAGATGACATGATGTGGAGGAATTAACTCAAGCAATATGATGAAAACCCCATCTTTTTATCCTCGATGGCAACAATACAATACGTGCCTTGCTGCCCCTACTGTCACTGGGAAAGGACATCACAAGATTGAACCCAAAGCTAAGCACTTCTCCCATTGCAAAAAAAACCAATCTAGTTGGCCAAACTAAACCGATAGTTCGAAGAGAATTACAATGATATCAAATCATGCATACAAGAATTCAGAGAAGACTCAAATAATATTCATAGATAAGCTGATCATAAATCCATAATTCGTCGGATCTCGGCAAACACACCACAAAAAAGTATTACATCGAATAGATCTCTAAGAACATCGAGGAGAACATGGTATTGAGAATCAAAGAGAGAAAAGAAGCCATCTAGATACTAGCTATGGACCCGTAGATCTGTGGTAAACTACTCACGCTTCATCGGAAGGGCAATAGAGTTGATGTAGAAACCCTCCGTGATCGAATCCCCCTCCGGCAGGGTGCCGGAAAAGGTCCCTAGATGGGATCTCATGGGTACAGAAGGTTGCGGCGGTGGAAAAGTGTTTTCGTGGATTCCTCTGCTGGTTTGGGGATATATGGGAATATATAGGTGCAAGAATTAGGTCAGGAAGTGCATGAGGGGCCCACAAGGGTGAGGGGCGCGCCCTCCGTCCTTGTGGCCGCCTCGTGGCTCCTCCGACTTCATCTCCATGTCTTCTGGTCCAAGAAAAATCACCGCGGAGGTTTTATTCTATTTGGACTCCATTTGGTATTCCTTTTCTGCGAAACTCAAAAACAGGGAAAAAACAGGAACTGGCACTAGGCTCTAGGTTAATAGGTTAGTCCCAAAAATAATATAAAATAGCATATATAAAACATCCAAAACAGATAATATAATAGCATGGAACAATCAAAAATTATAGATATGTTGGAGACATATCAAGCATCCCCAAGTTTAATTCCTGCTTGTCCTCGAGTAGGTAAATGATAAAAAATAGAACTTTTGATGTGGAATGCTACCTAACATATTTATCCATGTAATTTCTTTATTGTGGCATGAATGTTCAGATCCATATGATTCAAAACAAAAGTTTAATATTGACATAAAAACAATAATACTTCAAGCATACTAACAAGGCAATTATGTATTCTCAAAATAACATGGACAAAGAAAACTTATCCTTACAAAATCATATAGTCTGGCTATGCCCCATCTTCATCACACAAAATATTTAAATCATGCATAACCCCGATGACAAGCCAAGCAATTGTTTCATACTTTGATGTTCTCAGACTTTTTCAACTTTCACGCAATACATGAGCGTGAGCCATGGACATAGCATTATAGGTGGAATAGAAGGTGGTTGTGGAGAAGACAAAAAGAAGGAGATAGTCTCACATCAACTAGGCGTATCAACGGGCTATGGAGACGCCCATCAATAGATATCAATGTGAGTGAGTAGGGATTATGATACGTCTCCGTCGTATCTATAATTTTTGATTGTTTCATGCCAATATTATACAACTTTTACATACTTTTGGCAACTTTTTATATGATTTATTGGACTAATTTATTGTTCCAGTGCCCAGTGCCAGTTCCTGTTTTTTGCATGTTTTTTTGTACCGCAGAATATCCATATCAAACAAAGTTTAAATGCAATAAAATTTTATAGAGAATTATTTTGGAATATATGTGATTTTTGGGAGTTGGAATCACCGCAAACGGAGGCCCACATAGCCCACAAGACACCAGGGCACACCAGAGGCCCCTGGTGCATGGTGGTGGGTTGTGCCCTCCTCGAATGTGGGTTGGAGCTCTACTTCGGGCGGAAGGAAGCTTATATCCGAAAAAAAATCATGTTAAAATCTCAGCGCAGTCGGACTTACGGATCTCTTGGAATATAAGAAACGGTTTTCGGCCAGATCCGGGGAGCGCGGAACAGAAGAGAACAGAGAGGGAGATCCAATCTCGGAGGGGCTCCCGCCCCTCCGCTGCCATGGAGGCCATGGACCAGAGGGGTAAATCTCCTCCCATCTAGGGGGGGCCAAGGAAGAAGAAGAAGAAGGGGGCTCTCTTCCCCTCTCTCCCGGTGGCACCAGAGTGCCGTCGGGGCAAGGATCATGACATCGATCTACATCAACAATCTCGCTACCATCAACACCAACTCTCTCCCCCTCTATGCAGCGGTGTAACACCTCTTCCCTCAGTTGTAATCTCTACTTAAACATGGTGCTCGACTCCATATATTATTTCCTAATGATGTATGGTTATCCTATGATGTTTGAGTAGATCCGTTTTGTCCTGTGGGTTAATCGTGATCTTCATTGGTATGATTGTATATTTTATTTATGGTGCTGTCCTACGGTGCTCTCCATCTCGCGGAAACGTGAGGAGCCCCCGTTGTAGGGTGTTGCAATATGTTCATGGTTTGCTTATTGTCAGTGTTGCGGGGGTGACAGCAGCCTAAACGTGGATAAGTGGGTTATGGCGTATGGGAGTAAAGAGGACTTGATACTTAATGCTATGGTCGGGTTTCACGTCCTTAATGATCTTTAGTAGTTGCGGATGCTTGCTAGGGGTCCAATCATAAGTGCAAATGGTCCAAGTAGAGAAAGTATGTTAGCTCATGCCTCTCCCTCATATAAAATTACAAGAATGATTACCGGTACTTGTTATTGATTGCCTAGGGACAAATGACTTTCTTGTTGACAAAAGCTATCCACTTTTATTACCTTGCAATTTATCCATAGTTTTATTCTCGCAAAGTACTCGTAGTTTTATTCTTGCCAAATAGTTTCATACTTGTTTCCGGTAAAGCAAACGTCAAGTGTGCGTAGAGTTGTATCAGTGGTCGATAGAACTTGAGGGAATATGTGTTCTGCCTTTAGCTCCTCATTGGGTTCGACACTCTTATTTATTGAAGAAGGCTACAAACGATCCCATATACTTGTGGGTTATCAGATTGCCATGCAACAGATGCACTAGAGCTATAAGTTTATGAAAGCTCAAAAGAAAACTAAGTGGGTGTGCATCCAACTTTCTTGCTCACGAAGATCTAGGGCAATTTGAGGAAGCCCATCATTGGAATATACAAGAAAAGTTCTATAATGAAAAATTCCCACTAGAATATGAAAGTGACAATATAGGAGACTCTCTATCATGAAGATGATGGTGCTACTTTGAAGCACAAGTGCGGTAAAAGGATAGTAGCATTGCCCCTTCTCTCATTTCTCTCATTTTTTTATTTGTGCCTTCTCTCATTTTTTTGGCCTCTTTTTTTGTCCGTAGTCTCATCCCGACTTGTGGGCGAATCATAGTCTCCATCATCCTTTCCTCACATGGGACAATGCTCTAATAATGAAGATCATCACACTTTTATTTACTTACAACTCAAGAATTACAACTCGATACTTAGAACAAAATATGACTCTATGTGAATGCCTCCGGCGGTGTACCGGGATGTGCAATGAATCAAGAGTGACATGTATGAAAGAATTATGAAGGTGGCTTTGCCACAAATACGATGTCAACTACATGATCATGCAAAGCAATATGACAATGATGGAGCATGTCATAATAAACGAAATGGTGGAAAGTTGCATGGCAATATATCTCGGAATGGCTATGCAAATGCCATAATAGGTAGGTATGGTGGCTGTTTTGAGGAAGGTAAATGGTGGGTTTATGGTACCGGTGAAAGTTGCGCGGTACTAGAGAGGCTAGCGATGGTGGAAGGGTGAGAGTGCGTATAATCCATGGACTCAACATTAGTCATAAAGAACTCACATACTTATTGCAAAAATCTATTAGTTACCGAAACAAAGTACTACGCGCATGCTCCTAGGGGGATAGATTGGTAGGAAAAGACCATCGCTCGTCCCCGACCGCCACTCATAAGGAAGATAATCAATAAATAAATCATGCTTTGACTTCATCACATAACGGTTCACCATACGTGCATGTTACGGGAATCACAAACTTTAACACAAGTATCTCTCAAATTCACAACTACTCAACTAGCATGACTCTAATATTACCATCTTCATATCTCAAAACAATCATCAAGTATCAAACTTCTCATAGTATTCAATGCACTTTATATGAAAGTTTTTATTATACCCATCTTGGATGCCTATCATATTAGGACTAATTTCATAACCAAAGCAAATTACCATGCTGTTGTAAAAGACTCTCAAAATAATATAAGTGAAGCATGAGATATCAATAATTTCTATAAAATAAAACCACCACCGTGCTATAAAAAGATATAAGTGAAGCACTAGAGCAAAATTTATCTAGCTCAAAAGGTATAAGTGAAGCGCATAGAGTATTCTAATAAATTACGATTCATGTGTGTCTCTACAAAAGGTGTGTACAACAAGGATGATTGCGGTAAACTAAAAAGCAAAGACTCAAATCATACAAGACGCTCCAAGCAAAACACATATCATGTGGTGAATAAAAATATAGCCTCAAGTAAAGTTACCGATAGACGAAGACGAAAGAGGGGATGCCTTCCGGGGCATCCCCAAATAAAGTCATGACCTCTCCAAACCCACTTTTATCAAAAATTTCATAAGACTTATCAATCTCCAAAGTAGTTGGATAATTATTTCCTAAAGTTGGCACTCTTCCAAACCCACTTTCAATATTATAGCAAACATATTCACCATGAGGCTTTAATAAATTTTCAAGATCATAGGAAGCATTATCACCCTAATCATGATCATTGCAATAAGTAGCTGACATAGCAAAACTAGCATCCCCAAGCTTGAGGTTTTGCATATTATTATCACAATTGACATTAGTAGAATTTATCATAACATCGTTGCAATCATGCTTTTGATTCAAGAACTATCAAGTATGGGTGCAATAGCAACAATCTCATGTTTAACATAAGGGACTATAACAAATTCATCTCCATAAATATTGACATCATGGCCACAAGAATAGCAAGCATCACATTCATCAAGGGATATTTCAATAAAATCATAGGAATCATAATTATCTATAGATTCATGCATATCATTATTTTCTTCCAAAGCAACGGTCATTCTCTCAATAAATTCTTTGACATAGACATTATGAGCAGAGTTTTCATAGCAATATTTAAGTATGTCAAAATTCTCAGATTTGTAGAGAGTAATACCATACTTTTCAATCAAAGAAGCAACTTCATAAGTACCATTAAAAGCAACAAAATCTTCAATTTGTTTGATATCATAGTAACTATAAACACCCTGTTCATAAGAAGAGAAGATTTCATTATCATTAAACTCACATAAGCAGGGAAGGTGTTTTTAAGGGTTCTTATAGCAACAAGTAAAATCACAAATTTCACAAAGATTCCAAGCATAGCATAGCAAAAAATTATTTGATTCCATAAGAGCTTCCCTTTTTCAAACAAACGATGACACACAAAATGAGCGTGCTCATCTAAAGATTTTCCCTCAACTAAACTAGTTGGGGTGTCAGCGCGAGCACATATGGATCAAAGATGATCCAGGTAGAAAACTTTGAGTGGATCCATATCAATAGATTTTTAGCAAGCAAAGATGCAAGCAAAATAGAAGGCACATGGAAAACACAAGCACACATAAGATCCAACACACGAGCTCACGAAAAGCAAACGAAGAAGATCAAACGAAAGAGGGGTGAAGAAAAAGGAAGATCTTTTCAAAAATCGTTTTAGAAGGGGGAGAGGAAAACGAGAGGCAAATGGCGAATAATGTAATTTAAGAGATGGGAGTTTATGATGGGTACTTAGTATGTCTTGACTTGGTGTAGATCTCCTCAACAATGGTGCCATATATTCTTCCTGCTACTTCTTAAGCTTGCGTTGGTTTTTCCCTTGAAGAGGAAAGGGTGATGCATCAAAGTAGAGATAAGTATTTCCCTCAGTTTGACAACCAAGGTATCACTCCAGTACGAGACAACGCACAAGTCACCGAATACCTGCACAAACAATCAAACAACTTACACCCAACGCGATAAAGGGGTTGTCAGTCCCTTCAAGGTTACTTGCAAAAGTGAGATCTGATAGAGATAGATAAACGGTAAAGTAAATATTTTTGGTATTTTTGGTTTATAGATCGGAAAGTAAAATATTGCAAAAAGAGTAAATCAGAAACTAATATTATAGATCGAAAACTTATATTATGGAAAATAGACCCCAGGGCCATAGGTTTCACTAGAGGCTTCTCTCATGATAGCAAATAATACGGTGGGTGAAGAAATTACTGCCAGGCAATTGATAGAAAAGCGCAAAGTTATGATGATATCTAAGGCAATGATCATGAATATAGGCATCACGTCCATGTCAAGTAGACCGAAACGATTCTGCATCTACTACTATTACCACATCGACAGCTATCCAGCATGCATCTAGAGTATTAAGTTCATAAAGAACGGATCTAGCGCCCTCGATGCGGCTATATCTCCCATGTGTCCAAGCACGACTTAGAGGCATAACCGCATTGAAAGCAATGTCGCAAGTGAGGTAATCTTCACACAACCCATGTAATACATAAGGGACAGAGATACATAGTTGGCTCACAATCGCCACTTCACACAATACAAGAATAAAGCATTACATCATCCAGATACAATCAAGGTCCGACTACGGAACCAAAATAAAAGAAGACTACCCCAAAAGCTACACAGATCCCCGATCGTCCCAACTGGGCTCCACTACTGATCAACTAGAACGAAACAACACAAAGGACAAGATCTTCATCGAGCTCCTCCTGAGCTTGGTTGCGTCACCTGCTCGGTAACATCGGCACCTGCAAACTGGTTTTGGAAGTATCTGTGAGTCACGGGGACTCAGCATTCTCACACCCGCGCGATCAAGACTATTTAAGCTTATAGGTAGGGTAAAAGGTCTGAGGTGGAGCTACAGCAAGCGACTAGCATATATGGTGGCTAACACACGCAAATGAGAGCGAGAAGAGAAAGCAAAAGCACGGTCGAACAACTATGATCAAGAAGTGATCCTAGAACAACCTACGTCAAGCATAACTCCAACACTGTGTTCACTTCCCGGACTCCGCCAAGAAGAGACCATCACGATTACACACGCGGTTGATGTATTTTAATTAAGATCAACTTCAGGTTTTCTACAACCGGACAATAACAATTTCCCATCTACCCATAACCGTGGGCACGGCTTTCGAAAGTTCAAATCCCTGCAGGGGTGTTCCAACTTAGCCCATCACAAGCTCTCACGGTCAATGAAGGATATTCCTTCTCCCAAGACAATCCGATCAGACTCGACATCCTGGTTACAAGACATCCTCGACAATGGTAAAACAAGTCCAGCAAGACCACCCGCTGTGTCGAGAAATCCCGATAGGAGCTGCACATATCTCGTTCTCAGGGCACACCGGATAAGCTAAGCGTACGGGAGCCAACGTAACCCAAGTTGCCAAGGGACGGCCCCGCACGGTGCTCTGGGTTGGACCAACACTTAGAGAAGCACTGGCCCGGGGGGTTAAAATAAAGATGACCCTTGAGTCTGCAGAACACAAGGGAAAGAAAAAGGCTAGGTGGCCAATGGTAAAGCCAATGTTGGGCCTTACTGGAGGAGTTTTATTCAAGGGGAACTGTCAAGGGGTTCCCATTATAACCCAACCACGTAAAGAACGCAAAATCCGGGAACATAACACCGATATGACAGAAAACTAGGGCGGCAAGAGTGGAACAAAACACCAGGCATAAGGTCGAGCCTTCCACCCTTTACCAAGTATATAGATGCATTAATTAAATAAGAGATATTATGATATCCCAACAAAATATCCATGTTCCAACATGGAACAAGCTCCAATCTTCACCTGCAACTAACAACGCTATAAGAGGGGCTGAGCAAAGCGGTAACGTAGCCAAACAATGGTTTGCTAGGACAAGGTGGGTTAGAGGCTTGGCTTAACAATATGGGACGCATGATAAAGCATGTGGTAGGTATCGTAGCATAGGCATAGCAAAAGAGCGAGCAACTAGCAAGCAAAGATAGAAGTGATTTCGAGGGTATGGTCATCTTGCCTGAAATCCCGCAAGGAAGAAGAACGAGTCCATGAAGAAGACAAACGGACGTAGTCGAACGGGTCCTCACAAACACGACGTTATCGGAACCAACCCGAAGAAGAAACACCGGAAAGAAGCACACAACATAGTAAACAAACCACACATGAACATGGCATGATATGCGGGATGCGATATGTGATGCATATGCAAGATTCGGAAAGGAATGATTGAACCTGGCCTAAACTTGGAAATCCAAGAGTTCCATTGGAAATGGGAGGTGATTTCGGTCGAAATCGATATAAAGATCACCGGAATCAGATGCACGGTTTGGAAATGGCAAGCAAAACAAATATGGCCCCCGTCTGCGATAAACAGCAAGTAGCCTCCTAAATGCATCAAGAACAACATGCTACATCACTCTAACATAGCAAAAAAATCATGGCAGGTATCCACTCATGATTCTTGACAAAATATGAACACTGAGCTACGGCTAATTCATCAATTAACAGGTTCAAACAAGCATGGCAAAAGTGCAAATGACAACAGGTTTCAGACTTGGTGAAATTAACACAAGTCTGGAATTTATCATCAGGAAGCACACTTTAGAGCATGAAAACTACAAGCTACAGGATCTTAACATGGCAAAGCAAGGCATGGCATGAAGCTACTCTAAGCACATAACAAAAGTCCCTTAGTGACCATGAGCCAAAAGGGATCAGAAAATACAATTGCAAGCATAAGAACATAGCAAAAACATAAACAGATTCAGACTTAGTGAAAAACTGGAGCATGGCAAAACATATAACGAGTAGGTATGTTTACGAGCTCGATGCACTCACTACGAGGCATTGCATGACAAGCTAAGCATACACCCAGCAAATAGACATGACATAGAAGCTAGACATGGCAAGAACAACAACATAGCATGCATGGATCAACAACAACAAGCTTGGCAAAATTGATAAACATGTTAACAATCTGCCAGGAACATTTTATAGCAAAAGTAGAGCTCGATTGAATCAAGCTAGGGTGCTCGATAAATGCAAAAAAAGACATGGATGGATAGAGCACTACAATATTAACAAAACATCCTTACTGATCATCCTCAAAAGAGGCACGGATCACTAGGAAACAACATGAACATATGGCATAACAATAAAATCAGGACAAGGACTTAGTGAAACTCTAAGTCCCTGAAATCAGCATCAACGATTACGCTACCTTGCATGCTTGTGCTAGTCACCACAAATATCAAAAAAATACATGGCATACACCCCTGTAAAGATGGCATGGCATATAACAAAACACATGTAGAGCTCAGGATCATAGCATGCACCCATAAATCATGGCAAAAATGACAAAAGGTCATTTGCTGAAACAGATCTGAAAAATTCATCACATAGCCCTTTTCCAACAGAATTTCAGGCATCAAGATGAGCTCAAATGAAAATAATGCAATGAGATGAAATTATGTACTCGTCGAGACGAACATTTTGATATGCTACACGCACGAATCGGAGCTACGATGACAGAGTTATGACATGATGAAAATAGCAAAATAGTTAGGGTTTGGGGGGTAAAAGTCAACCGTCTTCCAGATCTGGATCCGGCACGGGTGGCACTGTAGCAGGGGCACGCGTCCCGATGTTGGCCGGAGCCTCGCCGGAGGAGAAGAAGCGGCCGGAGAGGAGGTAGCTCGCCGGGGTCACCGAGGCCGGCGAGGGTCGCCGCGGTGGTGGCCGGCGCTGGAGGCGCGCGCGGGCGGCGAGGCAGCAGGGTGGCGATGCGGGCGAAGCAAGGTGGCGGCGCAGGGTGGTCCGGCGACTGAGGCAGCGGGGCAGGATGCCGGCGAAGAGGGCGGCGGCGGCGAGGCGTACGGCGGCCGGCGGCCGGCGGGAAGCGCGTCTCGGGCGGAGGGAGTTCCCGAGCGCGGGCGGCGGTGCTGAGATGGGCCCGCGCGGGCCTAGGACGGGCTCCGCGGGCTGGCGCGGTGGGGAGGAGAGAGAGAAGGCGGCGCGGGGTGAGGTGGCGCTCTCCGGTTGGCTGCGGCGGCGAGGAGGGCGACGTGGCAAGCTCTCATTGGCCGGAGTGAGGTGGCGGCGGCGGCGGCTGGACATTGTCCGGCGCGGGACGAAATGTCCGGCGGTGCGAGGAGGACGAAGTTAGGGTTTCATCCGCGAAAATTTCGGGGGAGGCCACATATTTATAGGTAGAGGGAGTTAGGAGAGTCCAAATGAGGTGCGGTTTTCGTCCACGCGATCGTGATCGAACGACCGAGATGATGGAGGAGGTTTAGGTGGGTTTTGGGCCACTTTGGAGGGGTGTTGGGCTGCAACACACACGAGGCCTTTTCGGTCCCTCGGTTAACCGTTGGAGTATCAAACGAAGTCCAAATGGCACGAAACTTGACAGGCGGTCTACCCGTAGTAAACCAAGGCTGCATGACAAGTCTCGGTCCAAACCGAAAACGTTTAACACCCGCACACGAAAAAAGGTAGAAAGGGACACCGGGTGACATAGGAGCGCCGGATTGCAAAACGGACAACGGGGAAAATTCTCGGATGCATGAGACGAACATGTATGCAAATGAAATGCACATGATGACATGATATGCAAAGCATGACACGCAAGCAATGACAAGGCAACAACAACGAATAACTGGAGGACACCTGGCACGTCGGTCTCGGGGCGTTACAATAGAGTAACGCATTAAGCAAGATGACATGATGTGGAGGAATTAACTCAAGCAATATGATGAAAACCCCATCTTTTTATCCTCGATGGCAAAAATACAATACGTGCCTTGCTGCCCCTCCTGTCACTCGGAAAGGACACTGCAAGATTGAACCCAAAGCTAAGCACTTCTGCCATTGCAAGAAAAACCAATCTAGTTCGCCAAACCGAACCGATTGTTCGAAGAGAATTACAAACATATCAAATCATGCATATAAGTATTGAGGGAAGATTCAAGTAATATTCATAGATAAGCTGATCATAAATCCATAATTCATCGGATCTCGGCAAACACACCGCAAAAAAGTATTACATCGAATATATCTCCAAGAACATCGAGGAGAACATGGTATTGAGAATCAAAGAGAGAAAAGAAGCAATCTAGCTACTAGCTATGGACTCGTAGCACTACAAAAAAAGACATATCCGTGACATTTTGGGCCGAACATTTTTTTCTGTCATACCTATGACACTTCTATGACGATAATTGTGACAAAACCCGGTATCATCATAGATGTGGTGGGGTCCTACTTCTATGACAAAAAATCATGACAGAAAATGGGCTTTTTGTCCTGGGCAGGCCAGAGACGCAGCTGCATGACATTCTTTGGGTCGTCCATGACGGAAAAAACCGTGGTAGAAGCGAGGGTGAGGAAAATATTGGGGTGTTCCTGGTTACGGTGGGTGGTCGGGGACGAGCGATGCACATTTCTCTCGTACACGCACGCGCGTGGGTGCGAGGCGTTGGGCTCTAACTGAACCCGAGCGATTGCACTGCAGGCTACGAGTTACTGAACCCGAGCGATCAATCGATGGCTGTTAACTGAACCCGATCAAGCGATTCCTTCGCTACTGCTGCTAACTGAAGCCGATCGATGCTGCCTCAGGATGAACAGTGAGCGTTGATGGGGTTTAGATGAACAGTTCCCGGTGGGGGTGGATGAACAGGACCCCGTGGTGTTGCCTCTGGATGAACAGGACCCCATGGTGTTGCCTCTGGATGAACAGGACCCCGATCAATCGAGCCGGTTGGGGCTGATGAACGGGCCCCCGTGGAGGGCAGGATGAACAGGACCACCCCGTGGAGGGTAGGATGAACAGAAGATGGTGGAGGGCAGGATGAACAGTAGCCCGTGGAGGGGTGGTCGAACAGGAGGCCGTGGAAAGGGCTGGTTGAACAGTAGCCGGTGAAGTAGCGCAAGGTGGAGGTTGGATGAACAGGAGCCCATGGATGAACAGTCGTAGATGGAGGCTGGAGGAGGTCGATGGTGGATGAACAGTAGCCCGTGGAGGCTGGAGGGGGTCGACGGTGGAGATGAACAGTATCCCGTGGAGTCCTGTTTTGTGGTACGCCACACCCCTCGATGAACAGGACCCCCGTTTCGACCGTAGTGCTCCAACACAAGTCCGTTTCCTCCGTTTTGCGGTACGCCACACCCCTCCCGATCAACAGGACCCCCGTTTAGACCATAGGAGGTCCGTTTCCTCCGTTTTGCGGTACGCCAGACCCCTCCTGATGAACATGATCCCGTTTGAACATGGCCGGTCGAACACAAGGCTGTTTCCTCCGTTCTGCGGTACGCCAGGCCTCGTTTCCATCAGTTGTTCCGTCGAAGCCCTCCCGATGAACACGATGACGCATTCCATTCCGACCTAGCTGGTTGTCTCCCCATGAACACGACGACGATGTTGTTTCTCCATTCCGACCCAGCCATGTACACGAGCCCTGGCCGTACGTATGCGCGAGTAGGCGTTCGAGACCTTGCCTGTATGTACGTACGTGGCCGTATTTTCTTTCTTGCACACTGGCCGATGTATGTACGTATACATGCTACGTGCGTGCCTCTACTACGACACGTGCGCGCCTCTACATCGACCAGTATGTACGTACACATTCGCGGCCAGAATGACAACGCTACATACGCTTCGACCAGGTGGGTCCCGACTGTCAGGCACTTCCTTGCCATGAAGATGTAGCTGGTGGGTCCTAGCAGTTAGGGGGGCGAATCGTTTTTTTTTCGGACGCACTTCCTTGCGTGCGAAGATGTAGCTGGTGGGTCCCAGCAGCAAGGGGGAAACGTTTTTTTCACCAAATACGGTGGCCCGTCCGGTGGGCCCCCGCTGTTAGTTGGAGGAATAATTATTTTGCGCGTAATAAGGAGGCACTTCCTTGCTGCAACCATGGACCCAGCTGTCAGCATCTCCATGTACAGTCCACGTCCGATGGAAGCCGTTCCTTGACCACGTTGACCACGCCGTGCCGAGAGCACCAGGGCAGTGGACGACGGTGAGGCCTAGGAAGGGGACGACGCGGAGCCAGGGAAGACGCGGCAGTGGATGCCCACGCGTAGAGGAGTATGAGGGTTCACTGGTTCGCTGCGGTGAGAGGCTGCCGTCGCCGTAGAATAATAGGGGGTGTGGGTGAGTAGAGGGATGGCCTGGCCAGTGGTGGGAGTAGTAGGGGGCGGTGAGGCCTCCGCCGCATCGCAGCCGGCCACGGGAGGCAGGAGCATGAGGCACGACCGGCGCTGGTTTGGGCGGCTGGAGCAAGAAGACCAAAGGTTGAAGAAGCACTATGGCCGTTGGATGGACATCGTACGGTCAGTGGAGCTAGAACGTGCATATCGACTAAGTTGACAAAGCCCTCCGTCCCTGTCAACTTAGTAGGCCCACAAGTCAGCCTGCCACTATACTGGGTCCCAGCTAGCAGGGGGAGTATTCATTTATTTTGTGTGTAATAAGGAGGCACTTCCTTGCGTGCGAAGATATAGCTGGTGGGTCCAAGCTGTCAGAGGAGGTAACGTTTTTTTTGCAAAATACAGAGGCCCTTTCGGTGGGTCCCGGATGTCAGGTGGAGGAATCATTATTTTGTGCGTAATAAGGAGGCATTTCCTTGCGTGCGGCCGAGGACCCAGCTATCAGCCTCTCCACGTATAGTCCACTTTAGATGCATGTCGGTCGTTGACCACGTTGACCAGGCCGCGCCGAGAGCACCAGGGCGGTGGACGACGGCAAGGCCAAGGAAGGGAACGACACGGAGGCAGGGAAGACTCGACAGTTGTTTCCCACGCAGAGGGGAGTATGACTGTACGAGGGTTTACTGGTTCGTTTGCCATCGCCGGAGAATAACAGCAGGTGTGGGTGAATAGAGGGATCTCTAGGCCAGCGATGGGAGTACGGTGGGGCGGTGAGGCCTGCGCGGTAGCACAGCCGGCCGCGGGGAGGAGGGAGCAGGCAGTCCCGCCGGCGCTTGTTTGAGCGGCCGGAGCAGGAAGAGCAGGCAGTCCCGCCAACAATCACTGCTTGTGCGTCAACCTTTTTTTAGGAAAGCCTCAAATCTGTGGAAAACATCATACAACCCATCTGCCATTATTTTTAATAATTTTCAGCCCATTTGCTAATTCTTAAGGTTTTTTTGGAGCCCATATTCTTTTTGTTAGCATTACAGCCCATATTGTGGCCACGGTTAAAAAATTATACAAAATTTTGCATATTTCGATGCGGTCTGAACTGTTTTTAATCCCGAAATTTCAAGTCACATTCAAACTGATTTTAAAAATAAATGTATATCAATATAAAATCCAACAATTGTCCATGCATAAAAATCAATGCAATTTAAAATCTCGAAATGAAAAAAAAAAGAAATTTGAAACTAATTGTCGGTTTGATGTGTTTTAAAAATGTACAACCCATTTCTCATTACTGATAGGCCATTTTCTCGGCCAGCCAAATGAAGCTCTCCACGTCTTGAAAGATTTGCAACCCAACAGGCTTGACAAAGCGACTTACTTGGCAAATCACAAAAAACTGGGCTGTGGTCGTGGACCCAGCTGTCGGCCTCTCGACGTACAGTACTCTTCCAATGGAAGTCGGTCGTTGACCACATTGACCACGCCGCACTGAGAGCACTAAGGCGGTGGACGACGGCGAGGCCTAGGAAGGGGACGGCGCGGAGCCGGGGAAGACGCGGCAGTGGATGCCCACGCGGAGAGGAGTACGAGGGTTCACTGGTTCGGCCGCGGTGTGAGACTGCCGTCGCCGCAGAATAACAGGGGGTGTGGGTGAGTGGAGGGATGGCCTGGCCAGTGGTGGGAGTAGTATGGGGGCAGTGAGGCCTCCGTGGCAGCATAGCCGGCCACGGGAGGCAGGAGCAGGCGGCATGACCGGCGCTGCTTTGGGCGGCTGGAGCAAGAAGACCAGAGGTTGAAGAAGCACTAAGGCCATTGGATGGACATTGTAGGCCCACAAGTCAGCCTCCCACTATGGTGGGTCCCAGCTGTCAGGGGGTATTCATTTTTTGGTCCACAATAAGGAGGCACTTCCTTGCGTGCGAAGATATAGTTGGTGGGTCTGACCTGTCAGCGGAGGGAACGTTTTTTCGTGAAATACAAAGACCCTTCTGGTGGGTCCCAGATGTCAGGTGGAGGAATCATTATTTTGCGCGTAATAAGGAGGCATTTCCTTGTGTGCGGCCGTGGACCCAGCTGTCAGCCTCTCCATGTACAGTCCACTTCCGATGGATGTCGTTCCTTGACCATGTTGACCACGCCGCGCCGAGAGCACCAGGGCGGTGGACGACGACGAGGCCTACGAAGGGAACGACACAGAGCCGGGGAAGACACGGCAGTGGCTGCCGACGCGATGGAGAGTACGAGGGTTGACTGGTTCGGCTGCCGTCGCCGGAAAATAACAGGAGGTGTGGGTGAGTAGAGGGATAGACAGGCTAGGGATGCGAGTATATGATGGCCCGTGAGGCCTGCCCGGCAGCACAGCCGGCCACGGGAGGCGGGAGCAGGCAGTTCCGATGGTGCTGGTTTGGGCGGCTGGAGCAGGAAGATCAGAGACTGAAGAAGCACGATTGCCGTTAGATTGACATCTAACGATCTGAGGCTGGTTGAGTCGATTGTTGACTAAGTTTCTTTTTTGATAAACCTTGTGTACGCATGAACTTAGTAGGCGCACAAGTCAGCCTCCAAATCTGTGGCAGACAACATAGAGCCCATTTGCTATTTTTTAATAATTTGCAGCCCATTTGCTAATTCTTAAGTAATTTATTACAGCCCATTTTCTTCCCAGGACCACGGTAAAAAAGTTCAACCTTCTTTTGCATATTTCGGTGTAGTCCGAACTTTTGTAATCCCGAAATGATAAACATTTTTTAAGAACTTATTGATTTGCCAAAAAAACTCGTTTTGTTTTTGTAAGCAAATAAGACGTGGGACAATTGAGTTGGTTTAAGGGAAAACCAGTGGTAAAAAAATCAGCATTGGGAGGGAAAACAACAACAAAAATAAGGATGTAAATATGAAAAGTGAATTTTATGTATTTTCAATATAATGATACGTGTATATGAACTAGTAAAACTATAGGTAGAGATTAGAAAACGGATGTAGGACATGCGTTTCAAGAGGAAAATAGAACTAGATTGTGTGTTTGATTCAGTAAAAAAGTGTTTGCGGATGTTGTAAGACAAAATCTAACTAACGCTGGCGGGCCAGAGGCCAGTAGATACCTGCTGGATCTTGGTGCCCCATTGCCGTCATGGGTTGGGCCTGTTAAAAACAAAACCAAGCCTAGGCAATCTACATCCCAGTTGAAACTTGCTCGACCTGAAAAACAATATACGTGCTCAATAAACGAGAGAATTCTGTAAGTACAGACTGATAACTGGGATGCAGCAAGGATATTGTTTTTTCATCGTGATAATAAGAGCATGCACTTGTTTCGAAAAATTTGGAGAACTAGGAATTCGAACGGTAGGTGCTTATGCTACCCATCAAATAAAAATCAGGTGCCTGAAAATTCGTTTCGAAACAAATGATTCAACTTTATATCAACGTCGACCCTCGGCATGATGGTTGGAAGCAAATGCCAAGTTCATACCAAAAAATCATTAACAATAATACCAACTTGTGGACGACAATGTAGTACAAGTACCAATACCAAACTAACTTATAATCTTTTTAGTCCTGGCCCTAGTGTTCGTGTGGTAGAAAATCTTGCAGAGGACCAGATCTCGCTCCTTCTCTTGCTCCAGGTCCCCGAGGTGGTACTAGTGCATCACCCAGTTGGTCCTCTGCTGGTTGAAGTTCTTGTTGGTGTGCATCACCAGAACCTTTTTGCTGCCCGTCGGCCGGCCGTTGACCATCACCGGCAAGGCATTGCCGGTGTTGTGCCACGTCGCGTGCATGCCACACTCCGACTGTATCTTGCGATGCGTCCACGTGCCCCTTTTGAATGCCCTGGAATTGCGCTGGAAGAAATGCTTGCTTAGGCCTCAAGGTGCTCGATCAGCTCCTGATCCGTGGGATCGAACTTGACGCCAGCCGGCAGCACCGGCCAATCCTTCTTCGACTTGCATGGGTTAATTCCAGTTATATGGTACTCAATGTATGATCAATCGACTGTTTTAAGTGAATGATGAAAGACTTCGACAGATAAGTGGTACTCCAAATCTGAAGTCCAGAATACCCGAACACGCCGCCGGGATTCTTGTGTCACCTCACGCGCAATGTGCTGTCACGTCAATTCAATGTGTGGACATGATGAATAATTTGACCGACGTATACTAGTACTGCTTACTAGTCGTATTTAGTGTCACATTTTAACCATAGGTTTAACTAGCAAGTACGCACTTGAAGCCTATATATATATACTACACAACATCTCCATCATCATTATCAGTACATCCTGCGCAGGTGAGTTAGGATGCACTTGATCCCAGAAAGGTATCTATCCTTCAAACCAGAGGAGTGCTTCAAACTAACAACAATACATAATATCCAACAAAAGAGGGTCGTGCTATAGCAACAGGATACATGGCTCAGTCTACATATTAGTACGAATCAAGTTGTGCATATTTGCTGCTGGCATGAACCACATCGCCGCATGTCGGGTTTGCAAAAGCCATCCATCGCATGGGAAGCTTGATGCCTTTCACACACTGAAGATTATCTGGCAACAAGCTGTGTCGACGAATCTTTGGATATGGTGATTCATGAAACCCATGGTATGATGTGTAAACACAGCCCCCCCGGCGAATGGAAGTTGCATAGCACGGTAATCATTGCAGGTGATATGATCGATGATTGGTTGGATGATCGGATAATTGAGCCCGAGGAACATGGAGTGGTTGCCGAGGCTGTAAACCCGCCTCCAGTTGAATACGCCTGGCCCAACAGAGCTGGGATCTTTCTCGAACACGAAGCAACCATAGCCATCAATGTCACGAACGCCCCAGGCATTGTACTGCATGTGGTTTGATGAAATGGTTTGGTCAATTTGGTACGTGCAAATGAGCATCAAATGACCACCGTCAGCTGAACGAGCGATAAACCACCACCCATTGGCTGGTATGATTCCAGGTCCTGGAATCATGAAGGCCAGCGCATTTGCGTCTGCTGCAACAATTCAAATTGGAGACCAAAAGGACAAAAATAAAAAATCATATTCAGAGTATGTGTGGAATTAAGATTATTATAACAGTGACACATATCATAGAAGAAGAATTGCAATGCCGTGGTCATAATCATACCCCAAGTTAAAAAAATAAGCCAATGGCTTTCATATTCTTTTTTATTTTATTTTAGAAAAGGAGGATTAATGGCTTTCATATTCTAGCAATATATCATGGTTCAAACATCATGTAACAATGAGAGGAAAATAGATATGACAGGGCCTACTCATATTCTACCATAGCACTTACTACAGTTATCATATCAACTCCAAGCAATAACATGCGTTGTTATAAAAATCCTGGAAATGAGAGTAACATATAGCAATCATGAGGTTATACTCATAATATCTATTCTAACAATCATTAGATACCAATTGTTCTCATATCAACTCGAACAATAACATGTGTGGTCATAAAAATATAGGAAATGAGAGGAATATATAGCAATGATGTGGTTATAGACATACTATATATATTCTAAAATTGTAAAAATGAACAGGCAGTCGTATTCTTAAGGTAAAGATGAGATGAGATAGAACAATTACACGACGAGAGACTCCACCAGTATAGGCAGCCAATCTGTGCGTCGACCCAATAAACGATGCCATCGTGCACTATAGCATCAGACAGAAGTGTTGGGTAAAGAGGATCGACGATGAGCCATAACCATGTATGGCGACCGGATTCCAGATAGACTAATCCCATGTTGAACACGGCAATGAGCTTGTAATCCATGTAGTCTTCTCATGGTGTGGGCACTTTGCAGATTACAACCTTCAGCAAACAGAGGTCGAGCTAAAAGCTCGACGCGTCTCGTGCGTAGTAGGCAGGAGTGTCCGGCGGCCGCGAGGCTCGACGGCGGCGGTATCCAAAGATGGAAGGGTGATCTCTCGCTAGGTGTAGATATCCACGAGACGCCATGGACTGCCGGATTGGTGGATGAGGACGATCCAGTTGGCCTTCATGTCCGCCCAGTAGTGGCCGCACATGAAGGACGGGTGGACGGGTAGTGGTAGCATGTCAAGGGCACCACGGCAACCTCCGTAGGATCGTCAAGTCGATGTTTGGGCCACCTGCGAGGATTGGGCATCAGCAAGCAGGGTGTCTTGAAAAGAGCCGGCCGGTTGAAGATGAGTAGACGGTACAAAGACACCGAGCATGCAGCCAGACGGACGGTGCTGAGTAGGTCCATACGATTATAGATCTGCTCCAAGAGAACATCGGGGAGGGAATTCCAATCGCGGCTCTGCATGTTAGTCGGTTCTGCCATTGGGGTTTTCGGTGCCTGCGAGCCAGCGGGGAAGTGGATTCGGGCGGGCGAGTGAGCGAAGAAGCTTCTCCTCGCATGGCCGAACAGTGAGCAGGGGGATATGGTATGCGCGAGCTACCAAGGAAGATAGCGCGGGCGGGCGAGCAGTGAGCGGGGGGGGGGGGGGAGGGGGGGGGGGGGGGGGGGGGGGAATGGTGTGCGGCCGACGATGGGGAAGAGAGGAGGAAGAAGAAGAGAGGAGGAAGAAGAGTGGAAGACGGGGAAGAAAGTGCATTAAATCTCAATTCTACTACTACTACCAGGATATACCGCCCTTCGGAGTGTAAATAGTTACACCGATGACATGTGGGTCTACCACAAGAGGGCCCATATGTCAGTTAATGGAGGATAGAAGCGTGCTCTACTGGCAAACATGATGGCAGTACTGGGTAAGGCTGATTTAGTAACACCAACACGCTGGTTCAGCTTATTAATTAAGTGTCCCATCTGCTGCAGCGTGTATTGTCACTTCACTGCGAAGACTAGTTGAATAGTTCTCTCTGACCGAGATGGGGAATAATGGACCACGAAGACTTCCTTTCTACATTATCCCTATGCCTCTACGCTCACTTCACTCATTTTCCTCCGTACATAGTCACTTGTTGAAATCTCTAGAAAGACAAATACTCCGTATTTGGGAACAGAGGGAGGATTTTACTCCGTATTTGGGAACAAAGGGAGTATCACCATATGGAGGGGACAGAGGAAGCTTGAAATATGAACATGCCAATGGGAGGGAGTAAGCCCCATGCATGCATGCATGCAACATGCAACACTCACACATACACATGGATGCACGTAACACTCACGCACCCATGCGGCACACAACACACGACGCAACACACACGCTCACGCTCAAGTGCTCAACCTACTCCCTACGTCCGTGAAAGACTGTACATTTAGAAATTTACACATTGACCAGGGCATAATTAATGCCCCAAAGTAGCAAACTTATGTGTGCATGCGACCATTCAAAGAAGAAGATTAAATGAAGGTCGTTGCATGCTGTAATTAAGGATAGACATGTAGCCTATACCTAGAGCACAAGTTGGTGCATTAGTCAATCAATATCGATTTAGATTAAAGGCTAAATGCATTGGAAGTGTAGATGTACTACACTCTTTGTTTTTAGCTAATTTGTTTGCTCTGCCAACTGACAGGTGGGACCCAGAAACCAAGTGACAATTTAACCAGTCAACAAAGTGCAACGTCGACTATGTGGCCAGTCAGTAGGGTGCAATACGGTGCTCTACGATGAGCTAGTGATCGTATAATCACCGCAAAACTATATATAGTGACCGTAAAGAGCGTATTGTTACATACGTTGACCGCCAGTGTATTTTTCTCGTTTCAAATTAAGCCATATTAATCGGAAAGGACGCAGTATGGACTACTACTACTAGTACTAGTACTGCTTTGATGTGTCCCGTCAACTCGCCGAAGGAGGAGAAGCTTGCTTACTATGCCTCTCCCTCGCCCACGCACGCGGTGGTTCGCAGGACGAGGAGAGGGTTTTGACTACAGCGCCCTATCCCTCTCCCTCTCCCTCGCCCTTGCCCTCGCGGTGGACGTGCATCAGTTCAATCGGTGTCAGATTGCTAGAAGCATAATGTGTACTATAGTATCATCATTGTTGGACCTTCCGAAGAGGCGAAGAGCCAAGTGCAAGGTTCACACGAGTACGAACTGTTGAACCTCCCGAAGAGGCAAAGAGCCAAGCGCAAGGTTTTATAGGAGTTGTCCTCCTAGTAGGAGCGTACTACAACTATAGCGAATGATGCTACTGTATGATGCCGCCACGTCACGTATATCCAAAGCTATGCCACCTTTTTCTTCTTCTCAAAGAGCATGTTGGAGCCCGTGCAACAACCACACAAGTTGCACATACAAATAACACATTTACTAGTCATAAATTCTAAAGGAAAAATGCCAGTATGCCACACAAGTTCATCTCCAATTCATGTGATAAATTTGTGCACGACTAGTCTACATATATTCATAGTGCTACCGTTCACAATTTACCATATTCCATTTACACGTTATAGATGGGCTACATGTCCTCCTCCAGGTTCCAGTCCCAGGTGTTCTTCATGGATGGCACAATCCATAGCGGTGGGCAACGGGAATCATTGTCGCAACTTTCTAGTCCGGTTCCACACGATGGAGACTCATCCAAGTTGAAGCGGCATAAATCAGGGATAGCGTATCCCAGCATGTCGTTCATCTGGCGGTGCGCACTGAAGACACAACCATGCTTCATGAACGACAGTCCTTCTGTGTCGTGCATGGAAGGTGGCATCCGCTTCACAATGGGGTAACTATCCCCAATGAAAAGCGAGTACTCTCCAAGAGTGTTCCTCGGCACCCACGTAGCATCACGGGGGTCGAACTCGGCGCCGTTCATCTGGTACACGCGGCATCTCAAATCTGGACACATGGTGACGTACATAGTCAAGGTCCATGCATAATAATGTTGTGCTCAAATATGGCGGTCAGTAATACTGTGCAGCAAATAGTACTACTCCGGTATAGAGGAAGTAAAATAATCGGCTTATTATATATAGCCACTGTTGTCTACATGGATGAGATAGTAAGACATGGAAAAACAAAAATGGTGGCAGCTAGTGGGTTCAAGTCTTCAAGGGCCTAGCTAGCTATACGCGTCCTCCAAGGTAAAAAGTACTCCTACTAGTACAACAATGAAAGAGAAGGCGAGAGGGTTAGAAAATGGAATGCCTGGGTAGATGGTGACGGTCCGATCGTGGTAGATTGTGTGACCATGTTGCACATCAGTGGTACCATGGGTAACGACTGCTAAGATAGTTCATCCCAATATGCCAAAGTCAGCTACAAGGTTCCAGGTTAGACTGAATCACGAATGCTAATGCACATCCAGGATCGGCGATCTTATTTTGATCACGGGATGACTGGTCCCTGCAAAATAATGGAGTATCGTTAGGGATGCAAATGATGGTTTGTGCATTCCGTTTGTAATCTCCCGTACCGTAGGATGGCAACCAGATGAAACAAGTCCCCTGGCTTGTCACCACGAAGATGCGGCCTAGATGGCGCACGGCATCTTTGAACGTGTAGGGGTACAAATCTGCCGCCGCCAACATGCGCCAGCCTCTGCCGTTACTGCCTCTTGCATTGATGGCAATCCTTATGTCGAACACCGCGATGAGATAGTAATCGTCGTAGCCGCGTCGCTTTGTCGGCGGGTCCGCAATTGCTATCTTCTTCAATCTCATGTAGGCATCATCATACGTATTCAAGCACAGCCAGTTCAGGAGGCCGATCCCAATGGTGGAGAAGGGGTCTACCGGAACGGCCGCACTGCTGTGGATGTTGTGCAAAATGATGGTGGTATCCGGCCGGAGGTATGCAAGCCAATCTTCGTTGGCACCGACCCAGACCTATATATAAGATGTTGGGCAGCGGAGAAATTACAGGATGGAAATGGAATAACTAAGTACTACATGATCAAACTCCATTACTGACCTGCTCATCGGACAAAATCCGACTACCTCTCAACGTCGGCAACTCTAGCGGAGTCAACATGCAACCATGGCCAGGGAGCGGTGGACTGTTCAAAGGATTGTCCCATAGAAGAACCTTCTCCTCGAGGACGCATGGAAGACCAACAAGCATGGCCTTTTCCCAAGCCATTTTAAGCACCGTCTTGAAATAGTTGGTGTAGGAAGCACCGAGTCTTGCGGCGGTGAGGACGTCGGAGCGGCATGTGGTTTCTCCCACAGGATCATCGTCCAAGGTCTCCCAGCCCTGACGAGGAGGAGAACCGCCTAGCGAATCCATGGGAGCAGCGACGAACTGCCTTCTCTTCGGGGGGAGGGGAACTGGCGAGGAGGAGATAAGATCATAGTAACCGCAGGGCCTCGTCCCTTCCAACTGTAGAGCATAGTAAGCTACAGTAGTAGCTTTTGGCGTGGATTAAGAAATTTTGGGTATGTTTTTGCTATTTTTTGTACACGCCAACTAGTGTCAAAAAACGTCTTACATTACGTGACGGAGGAGTACGTACTCGTACTGTAGCAGTACTAGTACTAATTTCTCAACTAGTAGTGTGAGGGTACTACTAGTGCTATGTACTGTACTTCTAGTATAGTGCACCAGTTTTGTACTCTTGAATCTCAGGGTCAAGGAGCTATAGTTGGAAGTGGAGGGTACTACTGTTCTCTAGAACCATCGTTGTACTATCAATGCAGGGAAAGTACACCTGCGTAGTGGCCTAGTGGGTACTCTCGGTGCTCTATTCAGCCGCTCCTCTCACGTAGCTGGCCTACTCAGCCGCTCCTCTCTCACACACACTAGCAGCCTGTTTATCAGAGACGGTTACTGCGGTGGGCAGAACATTTAAGTTATTTGATACAGCGAGACTAGGCTTTTCGCTTCCATTTGTGGAGGTGTAATGGATCTCGTCGAACTTTCTTAGTAGTTCCTTCTTTATGAATGAGATGAAGCAAAGCTTTTGCCCCCGTTTAAAAAAACACGTCAAGAGGAATTTCTTTTATAGTAGAGCTGATAATGGAGTGAAGTTGTAGCGCCCCGAGACCGATGCGTCAGGTGTCTTCCAGTTATTCACCGACGTTGCTGTGACGCCCCGAGACCGATGCTCGAGAAGACCTCCATATATTCCGGGTTTTGCCGTGTGTTTCATTTGTGCCTCCCCTTTTATTTTTTGCATTGCATCATGTCATCATGCCATCATCTCATAAATATTTTGCAACTCAACTAAATAAATGGCATGGATCTTTGATCCATTTAAATCGAGGGAATTCACATGGTGATTCTCTTTATAACATATCCTCCCAATATTAGGGAGCTAAATAAAAACATTCCATTCGTTTGGATTTACCGTAACACTCGTGCAAATAATTCCTCATGTCTATTCCTCTTCGAGTTTGACCTTCAAACCTTGCCAATATCTCTCATCTCTTTTATCGAGGATCCTCCAAAAACCTCAACATTTTTGGACACTTCTGAAACCAAGCCCTAGTTCAAACTCATTTGAATTAAATTTAAATGAGTTTGAATTAAACTCTTCTATTTCACATGAAACTTCTTTTCTTGAACTAAGTATAATTCTTAGACTCAGAAGGAGAAGTTTCAGCATTTTCTAAAACCCCCTAGCTATTTCTTTCCTTCCTTTTTCATTTTGTCTACTTTTGTGTAAATGGGAAATGGCAATGGTTGGCCTTTTGATCCGAAGCGGCAACTGGCCGGCCCATCTGCAGGTCCAGCCGACCCCCCTCCTAATCCCTCTCTAAGGCCCTGGCCTTTTGCCTCTCCATTGGGCCGGCCCAAGGCTAAAGCCCACCCGAACCATTTCTAACCCTAGCCGCCGGAGAGGCCTATGCTCGATCCCCTCTTCGTTCCTCCTCCACCCGCCTCCTCACCCTCTCGCTCGATCCCATCCGCCCGCAGCCTCTCCTTCCCTCGACCCCCACTCTCTCCTCTTGTCTCGCTGCTCGCGCCGCCAGGCAGGAACGCGAGCGCCCGATCCTTTTCTCTCCCTCTCCATCGCTTGGGCCGCCGAGCTCCACCAGGAAGACCAACCCCGCGCCGACGACCCTGCAAGCTGCTGCCGCACGCCAAGTCCCGCGCCGCTGTCGTCTTCACGACCTGCTTCGGTCCCTGCCGCGCCCCTGCATCGAGCAGCCAGAGCCGCTCGTCGCCGGACCCCGTCCGCTGCTGCCTGGATCCGCACGTTCGCCACCGTCGGCTACCTCGAGGAGCGTCGCCGCCCCGCAGCATATCCTGCTCTCTCTCTGACCTTGGACAGGGACCCCGACGACCCCATGGATGGCCAGCTCCGCCAAGCATCCCGCTGCTTCATCACGGCCTTGCCTCTCCTCTCGTGCCCGACGCTGCAGGCGCACCAAGGGCGCCTCCCGTGGCTGCCGTTGCCCGCTGCTGCGCTTCTCCTTCTCCCAGGTGCCGTCGCCGTCCAAGACTAGCAGGCAACCGCAACGCCTTTTGCCTCCTCATCCGCGCTCTGCTCATCCCAGACCTCCCCTGCAAGCGCGTGCCACCGTGCCGAGTCCCTGCTCGCCTCCTCTGCTTCGCTTCAGCACGAGGATGAGCCCCTGCCTCTGCCTCCCGCCGAGTTCGGGTGGTCCCTGTTCATGCCGCCTATGACCCATGCTTCTCCGTGGCTTCGTGTTGGACTGTCAAGACCGTCAAGACCACAGGCGCCCGAAGGAGTACAAAGTTTTGCGTCAAGTACCTCTACTGTCATCATCGGAATCCCATGAACGTCAAGTACCCCGACGCCCGATGCCAAGAACCACTACCATCATTGAAGACCCGTGTAACGCATGCGTCAAGTACCTCTTCGGAAGACCCGAACGTCTACGAACCGTGTACGACTAACGTCGACGGAGACCGCGAGTACAACTACTTCCCAATACGGTGCCAAGTTCCACCACCGACGCGCGTGTTGGATCCACCAAGTACCGCACCGGAACGCCAAGTACATGGATATGCCAAGTTCCCCTCCAAACATGTACGAATACGCCCAGTGATGCGACAAGTACCCCGATAACGTGTACAACTACTCCGGCAAGATCGGACCGACAAGCATCCTGACGTCGTGTGAACCACTAGCGTCACCTTGAAGACATTGGAGTCATCTAGTACCTCTCCGAACGAACGTGAACCACTAGTTCCTCTACTTTGCACCGAACGGGAATCGTCCCGTTTACACGCTTTGAAGGTATAACCCTGAGACGACGCTCGTGAATGAACGCATGCATGTTGTATGAGATGCACCCTTGTTTTGCCTCGAGTCTTAACTATCGGTGCACGTTGCCCCTCTTTTGCCTTGCCACCGACATGTGGGAACCCGGTTACCGGGATCGCCCCACCATCTTTTGCACGCTCCCGTCACTTCCTTTTGCACTGGTATCCACGTGGGCTACCGGATAACCGATATGTTACCGTGGCATCATTTTCGTATTCGTTGTCGTGGCACCCCTTTCATTTCCGCCACGATGACAAATGCTTCATAATATGCTCTTGTTAACATTTTCTTAAAATTGCATAAACTTGAACATGACATCCGCATCATGATAACAGTTAATATGTTTATAAATTGTTGTTTCATTAAATTGCTAATGCACATGAGGATTTATCGGAGTTGTAGTTTGTTGTTCCGGCCTCATTTAAACTTGCCTAGATAGGTAGTTTTTCATATGCTTCACCTCTTGCCATGTTAACAAACATTTAATTTTGTTGAGTACCTAACCGAGATCGAACTAAATAACTTGAATGTGGTGTTTCGTCAATATGCAACGGAGTTGCATATTGAGCTCCACTTAATCTGTAGGATTGTTTGTGCACTTTGCCATGCCATGCCATGTATCATTAAACCAGACATGCATCATACTTGTTTGCGCATCGTGCCATGCTTATGCGGTGGTTGTTTACTATGTTGTTTGCTTCTTTCCGGTGTTGTTTCTTCGGGTTGGTTCCGATAACGTCGCGTTTGTGAGGACCCGTTCGACTACGTCCGTGGGTCTTCTTCATGGACTCGTTCTTCTTCCTTGCGGGATCTCAGGCAAGATGACCATACCCTCGAAATCACTTCTATCTATGCTTGCTAGTTGCTCGCTCTTTTGCTATGCCTATGCTGCGATACCTACCACTTGCTTATCATGCCTCCCATATTGTTGAACCAAGCCTCTAACCCACCTTGTCCTAGCAAACCGTTGTTTGGCTATGTTACTGCTTTGCTCAGCCCCTCTTATAGCGTTGTTAGTTGCAGGTGAAGATTGAAGTTTGTTCCTTGTTGGAACATGGCAATGTTGTTCCTTGTTGGAACATGTTTACTTGTTGGGATATCACAATATATCTTATTTAATTAATGCATCTATATACTTGGTAAAGGGTGGAAGGCTCGGCCTTATGCCTGGTGTTTTGTTCCACTCTTGCCACCCTAGTTTCCGTCATATCGGTGTTATGTTCCCGGATTTTGTGTTCCTTACGCGGTTGGGTAATAATGGGAACCCCTTGACAGTTCGCCTTGAATAAAACTCCTCCAGCAAGGCCCAACCTTGGTTTTACCATTCGCCACCTAGCCTTTTTCCCTTGGGAGTCGCGCATCCCGATGGTCATCTTTATTTTAACCCCCCCGGGCCAGTGCTTATCTAAGTGTTGGTCCGAACTAGAGTCCTTTGCAGCGCCACCTCGGGGAAACTTGAGGGCTGGTTTTAGTTGTACGGAGCGCTCAACCGGTGTTACCCTGAGAACGAGATATGTGCAGCTCCTATCAGGATGTCGGCGCATCGGGCGGTCTTGCTGGTCTTGTTTTACCTGTCGAAATGTCTTGTAACCGGGATTCCGAGCCTGATCGGGTCTTCCCGCTAGAAGGAATATCCTTCGTTGATCGTGAGAGCTTGTGATGGGCTAAGTTGGGACACCCCTACAGGGATTTGAACTTTCGAAAGCCGTGCCCGCGGTTAGGGAAGATGGGAATTTGTTAATGTCCGGTTGTAGAAAACCTGAAGTTGACCTTAATTAAAATGCACCAACCGCGTGTGTTACCGTGATGGTCTCTTCTCGGCGGGGTCCGGGAAGCGAACACGGTGTTGGAGTTATGCTTGACGTAGGTTGTTCTAGGATCACTTCTTGATCATAGTTTCTCGACCGTGCTTTGCCTTCTCTTCTCGCTCTCATTTGCGTATGTTAGCCACCATATATGCTAGTCGCTTGCTGCAGCTCCACCTCATACCTTTTATCTTACCCATAAGCTAAATAGTCTTGATCGCGAGGGTGTGAGATTGCTGAGTCCCCGTGGCTCACAGATACTTCCAAAACCAGTTTGCAGGTGCTGATGTTACCAAGCAGGTGACGCAACCAAGCTCAAGGAGGAGCTCAATGAAGATCTTGTCCTTTGTGTTGTTCCGTTCTAGTTGATCAGTAGTGGAGCCCAGTTGGGGTCGATCGGGGACCTTGTCGCATTTGGGGTTCTTCTTTTATTTTGGTTCCGTAGTCGGACCTTGATTGTATTCGGTTGATGTAATGCTTTATTCATGTAATTGTGTGAAGTGGCGATTGTAAGCCAACTATGTATCTCTTTCCCTTATGTATTACATGGGTTGTGTGAAGATTACCTCACTTGCGACATTGCTTTCAATGCGGTTATGCCTCTAAGTCGTGCTTCGACACGTAGGAGATATAGCCGCATCGAGGGCGTTTCAGTTGCCTTGTCATTCGCTTGCGTGTTGCATCTTGTCATTGCATCATCATGTTTTCAAAACTTGCATCTATCCCGGTCTCCCAGTTCCTTCCGTTGTCCGTTCTGAGTCCAGACACATTTGCACGCGCCCGTGGCATGTCCGAAATATTATTTTATAGGTGGCCAGAAAATGTTCTCGGAATGGGATGAGAGTTGGCGTGTGGTCTTATTATAGTGTAGATAGACCTCCTGTCAAGTTTCATCGCATTCGGAGTCCGCTTGATAGCCCAACCGTTAAACTATGGCGGCAGTTTAGCCGGTCTATCGTTGGACGTTTTCGGTCTCCGAAAACAGTCACCGGGCCTCTCTCTCTTCTCTCCTCTCAGCTCGAGGCCTTCTTTCCACAGCCCACTAGCCCCTCCTAGGCCGCTTGTCTTGTCAACCTCTCTCAGACCCCCTTCGCGTGCGTGTCCGAAACTTCCCCGAACCCGAATCGGGTTGTCGTCACCGTTGGATTCGGATCGTCCCCAAACGTCTACAAAACATCACCGTTTTCTTATTTGGACTTCCTAGTGTTTTTTTCTCGACCACTCGATTTTAATTAGAGGGACGGATTAGCCCCTAAACTTCCCTCTTCTCCATATATATAGTCCACTCCTAGGCTATTTTGGACAAAGCCTAAAACCTAGGGCACTTGTCCCATCCATCCCCTCACCCGTCGCCGCCACTTTTCCCACCATCTACATCGGGATCCTTCGTGATCCAGCCAACCACAAGCTCCCCTCCCGATCCACCTACCAGGCATCGCCACTTTTCCCCTTGCTCTCCGTGCCCAACCAACCACGCCGCGCCCCTGATCTAGAAATCCCTCTCGGCCTCCCCACCTCGAGCTCCTACCAGATCACCACACCGTCTCGCGAGCGCCCAAATCCCCAGCAAGCCGCTGCCCGCCGCAAGCCGCAGCACCACCAAAGCTCCTTCCGCTGTTGAGCTCCACCAGCAGCTGAGCCACGTCGTCCTGTTTGTCTGCATCGGCAGCCAGGCACCTGAGGCATCGCGCTCCTCCCGCTCATCACCTCGCCTCCCCTACCTTCCCTTCCTTCTCATCTCTCTCTCTCGTCCTGGACAGGAGAACAGCCATGGCCGTCCGTCCATGGAGGTGAGCCGCGCCGCCCTGGTCAGCTGCGACCTCGGGTCGCCTCCGCGTTATCCTCACCGCCCGCTGGAGCCGAGGCAGTCGCCTCCTCAGTTCGTCGTGCCGCCATCGAGTTCACCGGGTCCGCTGCCTCCCGGCACCCCTTCCTCAACCGCGCCTGCAACCCCTGCCTCCCTCGCGCGCCAAGTTCGCTGGCGTCGCTCTCCTGCATCGCCGCTGCCTTCGCTTGTCTCACTGGCGTGCGTCCCGCCTAGTCCCTCCGCCGTCCCGCGTTTGGAGCCACGTCCCTCTTCTTCGAGCTGCCTCCCGCGCCTCGTTCTCCTTCAAGACCGGCCGGCCTTAGCGCCGACCCACCAGATCCGGCCTCCCCCTCGCCTTCTCCGCCTCACAAGCCACCACGCCTTCCCGGAGTTCCTCGCCGCGCCGCTCCTCTGTTCCGTTCGAGCAGAGACGAACCGCTTCAGCCGCCTCGCGTTGACCCGCCAGCGCCAAGGCCCAGCTCGCATCGCCTCGCGTCGGTCCATCTCCATGCCCAGCTCAAACCGGCCCAAGCCACATCCGCAGCCCATCCCCACCGACCGGCCTCGCTGGGCCGCAAGGTGAGATCCACCTCCAGCAGTTGTGGGGCCAGCCTGCCAGATTCGGCCCATCTCTATATTTTTTCTGCCTGAACGTTTTTCCTTTTATCCTGTGAACGCCAATTTGCAAAAAACCCTTGCACTTCATTCATTTAATAACTCACAAATGATGCATCGGATTAAAATAAGTTATATATGAAATGTGCTTAGATTTCTGTCTAGTTTCACAATATGTCAATTTCATCCACGTTTAAAATGCTTAAAATGTTGTTTGTTTAAATTTGCTTAAATAACTTGCTAAAATGATTTAATTCATAACAATTTAACCGTAGCTCGGTTTTAAACAAACCTTATATGTAAATGGGGTAGAAAAATGCCTAGTTTAACATGGTGGCTTCACTTTGCATGTTTAACAACTCTAAATATGGTTTAGGGCATAATAGGACCAAACCTTAAAATATGCACATGAGGAGTTTCCGGACTTGTTGTTTTGTTGTTCCGGCCTCATTTAAACTTGCCTAGATAGATAGTTTCATTATGCTTCATCTCTTGCCATGTTTAACAACATTTAATATTGTTGGGTACATAAACGAGAGAGAACTAAATAACTTGAATGTGGTGTTTCGTCAATATGCAACGGAGTTGCATATTGAGCTCCACTTAATTTGAAGGATTGCTTGTGCACTTTGCCATGCCATGCATATTTAAACCGGACATGCATCATACTTGATTGTGCATCATGTCATGGTTATGTGGTGGTTGTTTACTATGTTGATTGCTTCTTTCCGGTGTTGCTTCTTCGGGTTAGTTCCGATTACGTCGCGTTCGTGAGGATCCGTTCGACTACGTCCGGTTGTCTTCTTCATGGACTCGTTCTTCTTCCTTGCGGGATCTCAGGCAAGATGACCATACCCTCGAAATCACTTCTATCTTTGCTTGCTAGTTGCTCGCTCTTTTGCTATGCCTATGCTGCGATACCTACCACTTGCTTACCATGCCTCCCATATTGTTAAACCAAGCCTCTAACCCACCTTGTCCTAGCAAACCGTTGTTTGGCTATATTACCGCTTTGCTCAGCCCCTCTTATAGCGTTGTTAGTTGCAGGTGAAGATTGGAGTTTGTTCCTTGTTGGAACATGGATATTTTGTTGGGATATCACAATATCTCTTATTTAATTAATGCATCTATATACTTGGTAAAGGGTGGAAGGCTCGGCCTTATGCCTAGTGTTTTGTTCCACTCTTGCCGCCCTAGTTTCCGTCATATCGGTGTTATGTTCCCGGATTTTGCGTTCCTTACACGGTTGGGTTATAATGGGAACCCCTTTATAGTTTGCCTTGAATAAAACTCCTCCGGCAATGCCCAACATTGGTTTTACCATTCGCCACCTAGCCTTTTCTTTCCCTTGGGTTCTGTAGACTCAAGGGTCATCTTTGTTTAAACCCCCCAGGCCAGTGCTCCTCTGAGTGTTGGTCCAAACTAGAGCCCTGTGCAGCGCCCTCTCGGGGAAACTCGAGGTTTGATTTTAGTTGTATGGAGCGCTCATCTGAGTGTGCCCAACGAGATATGTGCAGCTCCTATCGGGATTTGTCGGCACATTCGGACGGTGTTGCTGGACTTGTTTTACCATTGTCGAGGATGTCTTGTAACCGGGATGCCGAGTCTGATCGGATTGTCTTGGGAGAAGGAATATCCTTCGTTGACCGTGAGAGCTTGTGATGGGCTAAGTTGGGACACCCCTGCAGGGATTTGAACTTTCAAAAGCCGTGCTCGCAGTTATGGGCAGATGGGAATTTGTTAATGTCCGATTGTAGAAAACCTAAAGTTGATCTTAATTAAAATACATCAACCGTGTGTGTAGCCGTGATGGTCTCTTCTCGGCGGGGTCCGGGAAGTGAACACGGTGTTGGAGTTATGCTTGACGTAGGTTGTTCTAGGATCACTTCTTGATCATAGTTTCTTGACCGCGCTTTTGCCTTCTCTTCTCGCTCTCTTTTGCGTATATGTTAGCCACCAAATATGCTAGTCGCTTGCTGCAGCTCCACCTCCTACCTTTTACCCTACCTATAAGCTTAAATAGTCTTGATCGCGAGGGTGTGAGATTGCTGAGTCCCCGTGACTCACAGATACTTCCAAAACCCAGTTTGCAGGTGCCGTTGATACCGAGCAGGTGAGGCAACCAAGCTCAAGGAGGAGCTCGATGAAGACCTTGTTCGTTATGTTGTTTCGTTTCCAGTTGATCAGTAGTGGAGCCCAGTTGGGACGATCGGGGATCTGTGTAGCATTTGGGGTAGTCTTCTTGTATTTTGGTTCCGTAGCCAGACCTTGATTTGTATCTGGGTGATGTAATGCTTTTTTCATGTAATTGTGTGAAGTGGCGATTATAAGCCAACTATGTATCTCTTTCCCTTTTATGTATTACATGGGTTGTTGTGAAGATTACCTCACTTGCAACATGGCTTTCAATGCGGTTATGCCTCTAAGTCGTGCTTCGACACGTGGGAGATATAGCCGCATCGAGGGCGTTTCAAGTTGGTATCAGAGCCTTTCCCGACTTTAGGAGCCCCCTGCTTGATCGAATCACTGGCGTTGTTGAGTCTAGAAAAATGTTTTGAGTCATTTAGGATTATATATATCGGAGAGTTATGAATTCCTTTTACTCCTCAATCCCTTCGTCGCTCTGGTGAGGCATCCTGGCGTAGAGTTTTCACTCTTCTCTTCTCAAATTTCACTAATTTTTTTAGGATCACACGGGTATCTTGGAATCATTCCGATGGTTTTGTGATGAGAACATTGTTCTTGGTGCCTCCTGACATTTAGGGGTTGTGGCAGTGCCCCGGGGAGTTGAGCTCCGAGGTGTTGTCGTCACAATTTTATCGTTGCAGTTCTGGAATACCTGAGTTTCGCCGACATCGAAAATCTCCTTTATGCAGTTGTTGGTGAGATAACCTCGACGCCACCCAGTACTGGGGCGGGAGTTCGGGAGTATTGCCATAACTCGTATAACGAATGCTTTTCGAAGGTTGAGGTAAATGATTTCCGAAGGTTTCTCGGTTATGTTTTGAAGGATGGATACAGCTGGATGTAGGATTTGTTAGTTTTGGGTGAGATATTATGCTTCCCCTATATCCCCAACACCTGATTGCATAACCAGAAAATTTCGGTTTATAAGTGGGAATTCAAGTAGCTCTTAGGATATCTTTTCGACAGATGCATGATATGAAATTGGGGTTCGACGTCTAGTGGTCCGCCTATCCACGGTTGGTTTTACAGTGGTCTTGTTGTGTCTTAAAGAGTCCTTGGCTATCCGACTCGGGGACATTTCGTATGTCATGTGCACTGCCTTGTACATTATGGTGCTATACGATCGAGCCCGTGTAGGCCCCACCACGAAAACTTTGGACGAAATCTCGATCATATGTTTGTTCCGGCTTATTCTGCAAGCCAATCCTTTGTTTTGTTTTGAGTTGTGGTATTCGAGTTGCTTCGAAGTCAAATGTTGATTCTATACCTGTTCCTAAGCGGTGTTCTCATCCTCCGATGTGAATACCAATCCTTCTTGATCATCGAGTTTGTCATCTCAATGTCTTTTCAACCGGTGTGTTTCTCTTCAAGTGGATCCGATCATTTCAACATCCGCAAGATCAACTCAAGTCTTTTTAACGGTGTTGTTTCATCCGTCCCAAATTGCCTTTGTTTTCCCACCCTCCCACCCTTTTCCTTCGAGGACTCGGATTTCTTTATCAAGTATCTATCTTATGGATATGAAGTCTCTCCATTCTTTTCTGTCATTGTTCTTACCCGGTGTTTCTCTTGAAGATGCTCTACTCGTTCTTCATTCTCCATTCTTTTCTTCTCCGGTGGATTCAATTCAAGTTTTCTGTGTTGATCATATTCTTTTCCTTGCTTCAAATGCCTTCTCATGCCGGTGCATCTCTCAACTATCCACTTCCCGCTATTTCAATTGTTCCGGAGTGCTCAAGATATCTCGAAGATTCGTGTTTCCACTCTACATTCGTTCAAACTCTTTCGAGGATGTTATCTCATTCAAGCCGTTTATTTCAATCGGTGCTATCTCCTTTTCAAGTAATCATCCTACGGTGTTTCTTTTGAGTGGGCCCTAACCCACAGGTCTTTTTCCAGGATCTTACCTGACTCTTCTTATTTTCCCGGAGCTACCCTCAAATTCATCTTAAAGTTTGACGTAAGTATGCATTTTCATCGGTCATATGTATTTCTCCAAAATCTTTCATTTCTTTTCATCATTGGCTCAACCTTTCCATTCTTCATTCCGGAGTGCCTCAATAATTCATGGTGGTGTTTCTCGTTGTCATTCTCAAAATTGAAGACCGAAGAAAATTTTTCCTCTAAATCTTGCTCCTTTCTCTTCAAGATTCATGGCTCTAGCTTCATGCCATCCTCTCATAATTGTTTTCGATTGTGGGAATTCTTTCACCTATCCGGTGTAATTCAAGAGTCTTCTCAGTTTGTTTATCCGGAATCCATCAATTCAGGTTTATTCATTCTCAGCTTTCAGTTATCATTCTCCAATATTACCGGTGCTTCATTCAAGTATTATCTAATCAGCTCGTGATCTCTTCATTCTCTTGTATCTAAATTTCCCCAAGTATCTTTGTTCGTTTTCAATATTCTTACCGATGATTCATCTCTTTTCTTCGTTCATTTTCAATTCTTATGGTGGTTCTTCCAAGATTCTTCTTCCTTCGTTTATCATATCAATGTATTCGTTGTTTTCAATCCTACCGGTGGATCATTGAAGACCGTCTTAAGTTTGCTCCATATCCCTTTTAATCCTTTTCAACGAGAATAAGTAGTATGCTAAATCCGTTGCTTGTCATCAATTTAAATTGGTGAAGGATACGCATAATGTAATTCTTATTCTTGATTCACCCAAATGATTAATTCTTTATTCCGGAGGCTCATCAAATTCTCGGTTTCACTTGATTCATCTTTTCTTTTCCCGGAGTTTCAAGATCTCTCATTCATCTCGTCGCAAAGCTTCATTCAATCATTGCAAGGCTTCAACCTTATTCTTTTCATCTTTCTTTGCGTTATCCTTTTGTTTACCGGAGTTCTTCATGGAGGCGCTACATGATGGTTCATCAAGGAGTTAATTTCCTTCTCGGAGTGTTCATCAACATTCCTTTCAGAGGAGCTCAAGCATTCCTCATCTTGCAAACCAGAGTGCTATTCTTTCACGCATATCTTTTGAGTTGGTGTTATGTCTTTCTTGATAATTTCCCTTCGTGCTTCGTCATTCACAAGTTATCAAGTATGAGATATTTTAAATCCATCAACCTCTTCGTTGGAATTATCTTGGGTTATACTTCACCTAAAGCTTTTCCTAAGGATTGTTGCTATTTATGATGCTTTATAAAGGACCCAAGCTCTTCTTTATCCTCCCGGTGAAATACTTTCTCGTCTCCTTGTTCATATCAATACAATCTATTGTTTTCCGTGAGTGGAAGAATTTCACCTCATAGTTTTGAGATGTTCTCCATAAGCCCACTACAAACTTATTCTTTTCGTTGTTGGTTTTCCAACAACTCCGTTCTAGCATTTGTTGTAAGCGTTCTCTCTCAAGATCTTGTTCCCTTTCGTTCACTCCATTCCATTCTTACTTTTGTTCTGGAGGCATTGTGATGTTGCACTCTTCACCCCATCTTCTTGTTTTGTCAGGACCGTGTTCTTTTCTTGGTTTATCCATTTAACCGGAGTGTTGTGTCCCTTTTCTCAAGCTCTTTCATTTTATCAAGTCTTTCATCTCTTTTCAACGGAGTGCTGTCTGAGATCTTTCTTACCCCTTGTTCCATTCATTCAATAATTACGGAGGCAGTGTATTGTGATTTCGTCAAGTATCTTCTCATCTTATCTAGTTATTATTCAATTCTTTTTCTTTTCAATCGGAGTGCTGCCCGAAGTTGCTCTTCCTTGTTCCTCTTTTCCTAACGGAGTGTTTTCAAATTCATTCATCTTCGTTGTATCATTTCTTTCCATGGCTTAACCTTTTCAAGGTTCTTTGGTTTCACTCTTTGGTCAAAGAAGCAACTTAGTTTTACCTCTTCTCTTTCTCTTCCGTTGTCCCTCCGGTGCCATTCTAGATCTCGGGATGAGATCCTCTCATAGTGGTGGAGTGTTGTAGCACCCCGAGACCGATGCGCCAGGTGTCTTCTAGTTATTTGCCGATGTTGCCTTGTCATTCGCTTGCGTGTTGCATCTTGTCATTCCATCATATGCATTGCATCATCATGTTTTCAAAACTTGCATCTGTCCCGGTCTCCCAGTTCCTTCCATTGTCCGTTCTGAGTCCAGATACACTTGCACACGCCCGCGACATGTCCGAAATAGTATTTTGTAGGTGGCCGGAAAATGTTCTCGGAATGGGATGAGAGTTGGCGTGTGGTCTTATTATAGTGTAGATAGACCGCCTGTCAAGTTTCATCGCATTCGGAGTCCGTTTGATAGCCCAACCGTTAAACTATAGCGGCAGTTTAGCCGGTCTATCGTCGGACGTTTTCGGTCTCCGAAAACAGTCGCTGGGCCTCTCTCTCTTCTCTCCTCTCAGCTCGAGGCCTTCTTTCCACAGCCCACTAGCCCCTCCTAGGCCGCTTGTCTTGTCAACCTCTCTCAGACCCCCTTCGCGTGTGTGTCCGAAACTTCCCCGAACCCGAATCGGGTTGTCGTCACCGTTGGATTCGGATCGTCCCCAAACGTCTACAAAACATCACTGTTTTCTTATTTGGACTTCCTAGTGTTTTTTTCTCGACCGCTCGATTTTAATTGGAGGGACGGATTAGCCCCTAAACTTCCCTCTTTTCCATATATATAGTCCACTCCTAGGCTATTTTGGACAAACCCTAAAACCTAGAGCACTTGTCCCATCCATCCCCTCACCCGCCGCCGCCACTTTTCCCACCATCTACATCGGGATCCTTCCTGATCCAGCCAACCACAAGCTCCCCTCCCGATCCACCTACCAGGCATCACCACTTTTCCCCTTGCTCTCCGTGCCCAACCAACCACGCCGCACCCCTGATCTAAAAATCCCTCTTGGCCTCCCCACCTCGAGCTCCTACCAGATCACCACGCCGTCTCGCGAGCGCCCAAATCCCCAGCAAGCCGCTGCCCGCCGCAAGCCGCAGCACCACCAGAGCTCCTTCTGCCGTTGAGCTCCACCAGCAGCTGAGCCACGTCGTCCCGTTTGTCTGCATCGGCAGCCAGGCACCCGAGGCATCGCGCTCCTCCCACTCATCACCTCGCCTCCCCTACCTTCCCTTCCTTCTCATCTCTCTCTCTCTCGTCCTAGACAGGAGAGCAGCCATGGCCGTCCGTCCATGGAGGTGAGCCGCGTCGCCCTGGTCACCTGCGACCTCGGGTCGCCTCCGCGTCGTCCTCACTGTCCGCTGGAGCCGAGGCCGTCGCCTCCTTAGTTCGTCGCACCGCCACCGAGTTCGCCGGGTCCGCTACCTCCCGACACCCCTTCCTCAACCGCGCCTGCAACCCCTGCCTCCCTCGCGCGCCATGTTCGCCGGCGTCGCTCTCCTGCATCGCCGCTGCCTTCGCTTCTCTCGCCGGCGTGCGTCCCGCCTAGTCCCTCCACCATCCCGCGTCTGGAGCCGTGTCCCTCTGCTTCGAGCTGCCTCCCGCACCTCGTTCTCCTTCAAGACTGGCCGGCCTCAGCGCCGACCCACCAGATCCGGCCTCCACCTCGCCTTCTCCGCCTCGCAAGCCACCACGCCTTCCCAGAGTTCCTCGCCCGCCGCTCCTCTGTTCCGTTCGAGCAGAGACGAACCGCTTCAGCCGCCTCACGTTGACCCGCCAGCGCCAAGGCCCAGCTCGCATCGCCTCGCCTCGGTCCATCTCTACGCGCAGCTCAAACCGGCCCAAGCCACATCCGCAGCCCATCCCCACCGACCGGCCTCGCTGGGCCGCAAGGTGAGATCCACCTCCAGCTGTTGTGGGGCTAGCCTGCCAGATTCGGCCCAGCTCTATATTTTTTCTGCCTGAACGTTTTTCCTTTTATCCTGTGAACGCCAATTTGCAGAAAAACCCTTGCACTTCATTCATTTAATAACTCACAAATGATGCATCAGATTAAAATAAGTTATATATGAAATGTGCTTAGATTTCTGTCTAGTTTCATAATATGTCAATTTCATCCATATTTAAAATTCTTAAAATGCTGTTTGTTTAAATTTGCTTAAATAACTTGCTAAAATGATTTAATTCATAACAATTTAACCGTAGCTCGGTTTTAAACAAACCTTATATGTAAATGGGGTAGAAAAATGCCTAGTTTAACATGGTGGCTTCACTTTGCAAGTTTAACAACTCTAAACTATGGTTTAGGGCAGAACAGGACCAAACTTTAAAATATGCACATGAGGAGTTTCCGGACTTGTTGTTTTGTTGTTCCGGCCTCATTTAAACTTGCCTAGATAGATAGTTTCATTATGCTTCATCTCTTGCCATGTTTAACAACATTTAATATTGTTGGGTACATAAACGAGAGAGAACTAAATAACTTGAATGTGGTGTTTCATCAATATGCATCCACTTAATTTTTAGGATTGCTTGTGCACTTTCCCATGCCATGCATACTTAAACCGGAGATTTATCATACTTGATTGTGCATCATGTCATGATTATGTGGTGGTTGTTTACTATGTTGTTTGCTTCTTTCCGGTGTTGCTTCTTCGTGTTAGTTCCGATTACGTCGCGTTCGTGAGGATCCGTTCGACTACATCCGGTTGTCTTCTTCATGGACTCATTCTTCTTCCTTGCGGGATCTCAGGCAAGATGACCATACCCTCGAAATCACTTCTATCTTTGCTTGCTAGTTGCTCGCTCCTTTTCTATGCCTATACTGCGATACCTACCACTTGCTTACCATGCCTCCCATATTGTTAAACCAAGCCTCTAACCCACCTTGTCCTAGCAAACCGTTGTTTGGCTATGTTACTGCTTTGCTCAGCCCCTCTTATAGCGTTGTTAGTTGCAGGTGAAGATTGGAGTTTTTTCCTTGTTGGAACATGGATATTTTGTTGGGATATCACAATATCTCTTACTTAATTAATGCATCTATATACTTGGTAAAGGGTGGAAGGCTCGGCCTTGTGCCTAGTGTTTTGTTCCACTCTTGCCGCCCTAGTTTCCGTCATATCGGTGTTATGTTCCCGGATTTTGCGTTCCTTACACGGTTGGGTTATAATGGGAACCCCTTGATAGTTTGCCTTGAATAAAACTCCTCTAGCAATGCCCAACATTGGTTTTACCATTCGCCACCTAGCCTTTTCTTTCCCTTGGGTTCTGTAGACTCAAGGGTCATCTTTATTTAAACCCCCCCGGGCCAGTGCTCCTCTGAGTGTTGGTCCAAACTAGAGCCCTGTGCAGCGCCCTCTCGGGGAAACTCGAGGTTTGGTTTTAGTTGTATGGAGCGCTCATCGGAGTGTGCCCTGAGAACGAGATATGTGCAGCTCCTATCGGGATTTGTCGGCACATTCGGGCGGTGTTGCTGGACTTGTTTTACCATTGTCGAGGATGTCTTGTAACTGGGATGCCGAGTCTGATCGGATTGTCTTGGCAGAAGGAATATCCTTCGTTGACCGTGAGAGCTTGTGATGGGCTAAGTTGGGACACCCCTGCAGGGATTTGAACTTTCAAAAGCCGTGCCCACAGTTATGGGCAGATCGGAATTTGTTAATGTCTGGTTGTAGAAAACCTAAAGTTGATCTTAATCAAAATACATCAACCGTGTGTGTAGCTGTGATGGTCTCTTCTCGGCGGGGTCCTGGAAGTGAACATGATGTTGGAGTTATGCTTGACGTAGGTTGTTCTAGGATCACTTCTTCATCATAGTTTCTCGACCGTGCTTTTGCCTTCTCTTCTCGCTCTCTTTTGCGTATATGTTAGCCACCAGATATGCTAGTCGCTTGCTGCAGCTCCACCTCTTACCTTTTACCCTATCTATAAGCTTAATAGTCTTGATCGCAAGGGTGTGAGATTGCTGAGTCCCCGTGACTCGCAGATACTTCCAAAACCCAGTTTGCAGGTGCCGTTGATACCGAGCAGGTGACGCAACCAAGCTCAAGGAGGAGCTCGATGAAGACCTTGTTCGTTATGTTGTTCCGTTTCCAGTTGATCAGTAGTGGAGCCCAGTTGGGACGATCGGGGATCTGTGTAGCATTTGGGGTAGTCTTCTTTTATTTTGGTTCCGTAGCCGGACCTTGATTGTATCTGGGTGATGTAATACTTTATTCATGTAATTGTGTAAAGTGGCAATTGTAAGCCAACTATGTATCTCTTTCCCTTTTATGTATTACATGGGTTGTTGTGAAGATTGCCTCACTTGCGATATGGCTTTCAATGCGGTTATGCCTCTAAGTCGTGCTTCGACATGTGGGAGATATAGCCGCATCGAGGGCATTTCAGAAGTCCATGCGTGCAACACCACAATCTACAGAGTAGTAGTAGAGCACTTTACGTACAGAGCCATATTGCATAGTTCCCAATGCCCCGCCAGGCTTTTCCAGCTCCTCGGGCTTAATTGGGAGGCGCTAGTTTAAATATGCTACTAGTTGATGAGGAAGCTGCAAGCGAGGTGCGGCTAGGGCGAGCACGCGAGCCACGAGATGCTGGGAAGGAAAACCTGTTCACGTGGCTAGGCTATCCAGTGCACCCAGATTGTGATGCCGCACGTCCGTTTGACTTCAAAACTCAAACTACCCGTGTAAAATATTGGCTCACAGCGAAGTTACTATTAAAAAAAGACCGCCGCGCGTTCGGCCGGGATCGAACCAACAAAACGAGGTATACACTCCCGCAACCAATAGTAGTACTCGTTGGAGTACAACGCAACATAGAATCGCCTTTTGTTGCTAGTAGTACATTGTTCCTTAGGCTGGCCATAGCGGGGGTAACATAAGTGGTAGCATGCACTTGGGACTACCAAACATGCTTATGTGGCACATAATTAAAGAAGAGAGAGTGTGTTAGAGTAACATAGGTAGATACCGTATCATGTTAAATGCTATGCTACTTTGTGTCATGCATGCCAATAAATATGATCATCTATGATACTCTGCACTATGGAGGTAGTATCATACCCTAGTATCATATGCATGTTACTAGCATATGATACTCCCCACTATGAGTAGCCTTACAAGAAACCCCTAATAATGCAAGAAGCCACTAATAATGCCAAGAAACTACTACCACTTGCATACGTGGCAGACTTAAGATAAGACTACCTTATCAACCATTGTACATGCTCTTACCAACCAGCCCTACCAAGAAACGACTACTCTACAAAGTGTCGTTATAGGCACGTTTCAACCCATGGCCCTGTTTGGATGCATTTATTGTCAATCTAACCCTGCCATCCAAACACCACTTTGGTTAGAGTTAGTTCAGGGTTAGAATCTAACCTCTGACTTATCCAAACAGGGCCCATGTCGCCCATTAAGTCAACGCCTTCTATTCGACCGGGCGTTATGACTTGTGGGACCTACATGTCAGTCTGCACAAACATCCCCGAGTGACCTCCTACCTCCGGCCCATCGACCTAGTCATCCTCGGCCACGGGACGCAGCTACCGCCGCCGGCAGAAGGCGAGGTCAAAACCGTCAGCGGTGCAGAGCCCATCTTGCGGCAGCCCGGATGTCAGCTCCGTCCGGCGCTCTCAGCCGCTAGCTAGCCAAGATAGCTCCGTCCATCTGCTTGTCTGCAAGGTTTGCTAGCTATATTGGCACGGCGGCGCGGCGGCTTGCTCGCACGCGCCACGCTAGGCCAGCCATCTGGCTCGAGCGAAGGCCATCGCGGCGGCTTGCTAGCTTGTGAGTCACGCTCGGTCCAGCCTGCCAACCCGTGCGGAGGCCAGCGTGGCGTCCGGCCCGTCCGGCGGAGCGGCGGCCAACTCGCTAATCACCAGCGCCACCGACGAACACGCATCAGTACTATTTGAAGTAATGTTCAGGAAAAGTAATGATTTGAGGGGGAATAACAGGATAGAAGGTCAGATGTGGGTCCCTCATGTCAACGGTCAAACAAAATGTGTTGGTTTAAGCTGCCTCGTCGGTAGGGACGTGTGGGCCAACCCTATCATAAATGGGTTTAAACTAACGTAATCAGTAGGTAGTAGTTTTTGGCGTGGATTAAGAAATTTTGGGTACGTTTTTGCTATTTTTTGTACAATAGATTCTTCCTAGGGCTAGTTGAAAGTGGTAGTTTTTTGTTAAATACTCTACATATTGTAAGTAGGAGTGGAAGTTAAGCTTTGGAACCCAATAAGCAAGGCTAGTTACATAGTGCATATGTGTACATGATTGAAAGTAAATATCAACCAGGAGTGACTAATATCTTAATGGAAAACTCAAAACTATGGAATACTAGGGAAAACATTGCATGGTTGGAAATACTAGCAATGCTCATGTGCGTTGCAACGAATCATAATTAGAATAATACTTATTCACAAACTTGATACAAAACACTCTAATTTTGATATACATATATCACTAGAGATATATTATGTTTCAATTAGACTATATTCCTTGGGCTATTTTGGTGAGGTCAGGGAGGGATGTGGTTGGTTTTAAGATACTAATTATGGGTTTTTATGCAAATTGGTAGACAAGTGGGATGTTTGTGAGAAAAGGCAACAACTTACCTCACAGTCGTTAGATGTAGATCTAATGGTCACAAATGACGGATGGCAGACACACCATCATCACCAACTTAGTCTTCCGTAAGAGTGCTACCAAGATCCATGCATTGCACGAAACATCAAGATGCATTTTTTATAAAAACACTCGTTGTGATTGACCCATGTGGGAGTAATACCATGTGTAAAAACTAATGATATCTCGAGAAATAGGAGATAATGTGAAGAGGAGTTGGGTGTGATGGTGATTGGTGGTCGGATTGAGCGGAGGCATGGGGATTGATGACGCCGGCAGCGGCCACCAGGCCAGTTTGTTCCAGAGGCTTCCTTTCTTAATTGCTCAACAATGAGGTTGTTGGAGATAAGGATTAACGAGGGAAGGCCTTGTCTGCAAATGTGGAGAGGGGTGCGAGTATCTTTTAGTTTAATTTCCATCAATCAGATATAGATCGGACGGTCTATATTGCAAGATGGCACGCGTACCATCATCACCAACTTGGTTTTTCATAAGAGAAGAAATATAAGTATGGCGATACAAACGTATTATCGATACTTGTTTCCGTAAACTAGCATCTACATTCTATTCAACGCCTCAGCATGTGAGGCCTTAGCACAGTGACTTCTCGACTGTGTAAAACAAAGGTTTTCCCGTCGCCGATAAGGAGGAGGTGACGGCGGCGCGCTTTTTGGCTTGCTCTAGTCCTAGTAGTCATACTAAGTGGTCTAAGCACGTGTAGATTTATCCTTTTTCACTTCTCGTGTTCGCCGTACTGCCACGACTGTTGATGAATAGATGGTAAGTTATTCACGGGGAAACCCTTGTTGAGCGTGTTTGCGAGAGAGAGAGAGAGAGATGGACTAGATTCGGTGGCTTGCCGTGGTTGGGGGGTCGGGGAGGGGCTCTGGGGAAGAATGTCGGGGGCAAATAGGGGAAAACAATGGGGTTACCAAAGCAGCCATTTTCCGTTCATGTGGCAGGGGTAAAACAGGAATATCACAGGGCTAAACTTTCGAGCGCGAGATATCTCGATATGAGCGGGAAGTTTGAAAGCTTTTGGCGCCTGAAATTATATTCTGCTCTTGTACGGCCGACTATGATATCATGGCCGAGAATTTGTTTGTTTTGCACGCAAAAAGTGCAAGTTTTGAAAATTAATGTCTCCAACTCGAAACTTAGATTGTCCATTCAGTTCAAATATGGATCATTGAGCTACTACAAGCAAATACCATCATATGGTCCAATTCAAATGAAATTCCAAATGTGTTTATCCTAAATATGATGACAAAAGCAAAAATGTGTATGTGTATGAATAAAGTGGATGATTATAAAGTTTGAACATGCATGTATGTGTATATCTCTAGGTTTGATATATGAATTTTAAATCATGAAATCCGGGCTTAAAAATGTACCTCCGTTTAAATGAATTACAAAAGCATGTTCAAAAGTATCGTTAGGTTTGTAATTCTGGTACATCAAAGTATATCACGCATGTTCAAAAGTATCGTTATCTCATAGTCCAAACTGTGAAACAAATTGATCAACCTTGAGTGCACACACTATTGACCATGTATATCTCAATTACGCTAAAGTCCCTCAAATATAGACACCTCACTCTTTATCCAAAGCAACCCCCCCCTCGTCGCCCCCCCCACACACACAAAGAGAGAAGTCATTCTCTCCCCCAAACACCAACACATGAGCACATTAACACCCCTCTCTCTTCTAAAGTCCGGACCCCAATATAGTCTCTATCACTTTATCTCTTGGGCATGCACACATCTCTTCCCCCACTCTCTAGCTAGGTCTCCCGGCATCTCTCTTTCCCAAGCACACACACTATGTAGAGTGTATCTTTCCCATACACACAAAACGTCGTCCCCAAATGTCTATCTCCCTAGTTATGTGGTTCTCGCACACTCACCTCACACACCACCCCCACTGCAAAAATTAGCACACTTTGTCTCCTAATGCACCAATCTCCTCTTTCTATCTCTCCCACACGCGGACCCGCCCCAGCTCCTCCCTGTATACATATATGTCGTGACTCTTACCATAGCTCCCTAATGTATCATTGTTCTCGATCTCACACATTGTTCTCTACACCATCTATTGTAGATCTCTCATGAAGTCCCTATCACACACACGATGACTCGCTTCCCTTGCGTCTCCGTACATATGCCAATTTCAAACAACATCAACATTGTCTCCCTATATATACGCCATTTATGGACACAAACGCCCCCTCTGTCGCCCACTCTCTTCCTCTCTCTCTCTCTCTGTCGCTAGTCTCTCTCTCTCTCTCTCGCTCTCACACCCCTCTCCCACACACAATCGATATCTCTTCCAAATAGTCTGCTCCCCCCGCCCGCACCCATGCTATCCCGCTACTACACATGTCATACCATTCCCCCTTCCCTTATACTAGGTTTACATCATTAGTGGTCTCTCTACTCCACATACACACACTCCCTTTCACACACAAACGCGCACACAAACACACAGACACGCACAAACACCCATTAATCTGGATCCTCATCTCTCCCCATGTCCGCATGTGTATCTCGCACACTCACTCTCTAATTATGTATATGTGTGTCCACGTTACACAACACAAAGCCCCATGTACATGTCTCTCTCTATCCTCCACACACATAGACACAAAGAATCCGTTATCATTGCCTCAGTCTCTAGACATATCAAACACGCACACTGTCTCTCTCTCTCTACTGCAGCGGTGGACCTCACACCCCGACGGATCTACCTTCCGCACCTTGGAACCCCCAACTGCCAACTCACCACTTCACCGGAGCCGCTTCAATGACTGGCTTGTACACCGCTCCAGATCTCCTTGACCGCTATTATGGTCCACCGCACCGGATCTGCTTAACCGGCGCCCTCGTCCACCACAGTGTAGGCTCTTCACTGACTCCCTCGTCCGTCCCTTCGCCGACCCTTCATACAAGCCCTCGTCCGCCGCAACAGATCTGCCTCACTGAAAGCACTATACAACGCGCCCGCCGAAGCCTTCGTCCACTGCACCGGACCTACTCCATGGACGCCATATTCAACTCCACCGGCCCTGCTTTACGGATGCTGCAGCCTCATCAGGTTATTTCGATCTGTACTCCTTCGGGTTTTCTCTTTATCTTACAAATGTTCACTTACCATAGATGAGCTTTCTTGTATGTCGACAGGCGCCACAACCGTAGCACCGAAGCCGCTTCAGCGACGGCGACAACCGGCCCAAACTCAACCGCAACACGAGCACCATTGATGATCCTTAGCTATCAAGTATGCCAACGATACCCATACGCCATCGAGAATCAGGTACTATTATCCAACGGCCGGCGCCTACGTTCACTTTCTTAGCATAAGCACCGCACCTTTGAATTTCTTCAGGGCATCATTCAGTTTTTCATGAGACGCGTTATTCTGCTTGCACCTATAGGGCCATACTTCTGGCAGTGAACATGTTACATGTGCTAAATTACAAACCAGTGCACATATAGTTAATGTGCTTTAGTTTTGTCCTAAGTATTACTGTACTTCCTAGATATCACTGCCTACTATTTTACTTCTTGCATGCTATATTTATGATAATGGTGTTGCTCTGATGCCACCTGTTGCTTCCATCAGATTGCTTCATGTTCTCTATGCTTAATTACACATCAGCAAACTAGCATGTGGTTCTGCTGGTTTTTGTTCGTTTTACCCTACATTTTCTGATGCTAGCTATTACATCACTGCTACAAGCCTCTGTTCATTACTTTTTTGTGTGTTCTTGATCTTCCCAAGTTGCATGACTAATTTGATGCTTCTATTAATTATGGAGCTGCCAACCCCATCAAGCAAAATATTTGTTCTTTTGGGGCTGGACCTCGAACAAGCATAAAAATAGAGGGAAGCAGATATATTGTCGTGTATCCACACACACCCTTCTTTCATTAGTTTAGATGAACCATTGATGATCAATTCGAACCAGTGCATGCGATTAAAATTAATTTTACCTAAAGAGAGATTGTAGAATAAACTACAACAAGTAGATTTGCAACCACGGGATGCTGACGATATCTTCAAAGAACATTGCAACAGCAACGAGGCTTCACAACAACATATGGTAAGCCATTGTGTTTTAGTACATGTGAAATGTAATGTGTGTGGGCTGCTTTCTTGGCTTGTGCCCTCAACCTGTAATCCTACAGAATAACAAATAGTTAAGTAGTCTACTTTGCTGTATTGCTTGATTCGAATGCTTGTTTGTTACTTGTTACGCTATACCTGAGTTGGCCAATATGTCAGCAGTGCCTGCTGTACTATCGTAAAGAAATGCATGCCCAATTCATTTTAGTCCTCAACTTTTCCTCTGAACTTCATCACAAGACTGTCTTCGTAGTTTATATGAGGCCACACTGTTAAGTGCTTTCTCAGATTATTTCAACTGCTTAGATGCCTTGGCAACTTAAATATAGCGGTGGTACACTCCCTTTCAACTAGGGATGTCAACTGGGTCCCGTTTAATCCCGATTAAAGTCCACTAGTGGTATGATAGTTCAAAAGAGTTTTTGTTTTTTTAAGGAAAATGAACCAGGGAGCTAGCAAAAACTAACTAGATGGGACTGGCAGATGTCGTTTATTTGCCACTTGCATCCCTAGTTTCATCTTACCAATTTAATTTCTTTTTGGCTGATGCTGCTTTGAACCATTTAAATATAGCTTGCCATGCTCGGCAATAATTCGTATGTCGTTTACCATGTAAGCTTACTGCCTGGATCATGCGATAACTATCTCTTACTTATGTCCAGCAGAAACCTTTCAGGATGCCGTTCACACTAGGACACAATGTACAACCCCAGAATCTATTTGTGGAAGCAGTGCGCCATCCATGTTACCAGATGGTAGCAGTTTAGAGGCAACACCGCCGGAGAGCAGTCTGAGCACATATATTATAGTTCTTGAGGCTCTACTAGAGGCAGAAAGAGATGGTGTGGCTGCCATGAATGAGGTAATCTCGATCTTGAAGCTGGAAATTATGCAATTAGCTGCACACATTATGCAAGCAACCCAAGAATTGGAGGAAGTAAGAATGTTGCATTTGAAGACGGAGGAGGTCCTGTTGCTTCTGCTGTCTGAAGCCCAGGGTAATCCCAGTTCTTCTTTATATAGCAGTTGAAATTATCATTAGATTATTGTACTTGCATGTTGTGTCATGTCTCTGAATGGATTATGTTGTAAGACCCCATATGTTGTCCATGTGTTGTAATGATCCGAATTTTTTAGGCGAGGTAATCCTCAGTACTTGTATGATTGACATAAGGTGAACTGTTTTTCGTGTGAGCATATTGTATATGATGAAATAATTGTTTGACTCAAAGTGTATCCAACCTACTGAATTCGAAGATCATGGCATTTCTAAATCATAATCATATATAAAGGTGGAATAAATCTTTGTTGTGGTTTTGAAGAAATAAATAAGAAAATGTAGAATTATCTGTGGATATTCGTAATCAAATAAAAATTGGATTTGGATTTAGTTGCCAGGGCCCAGGGCAAACGTGAATGCTAATTCTCCCAAGTTTTGAATGAAGCGGCTAAACACCCACTATCATTTGTTGGCTGCCCGAAGCAAGTGTTTGCGAGATGTAAATTATTGTCTACCCCTGACACTTGACATCCTTATCGATCAGATTTACAGTGCCGTCGATAGTGGTAGACTAGTAACTTCAATCAGACGTGACACGATGGCCTCTGAGCACATTCAGACACGGTGGGCGCCAAACGTGGGCGGCAAAACACATTTGATTCAAGCTCGTCCAAAAGACATGTGTATCTCCGTCCATTTCCCCATTCATCCATGGTGGGCGGCAAAACAAACTCTCCTCGTCCGAAATCAATGTAGGCTAGTATTTTAAATAGGGGCAGATGTGTAACTTCCCTCAGACGTGACACAACCGCCCTACCTGTCAGCCCCGTTCATACACCGTGGGCGCCAACCGTGGGTGGCAAAACACCCTCTCCTCGCCCGAAATCGTTACCAGCAAATATTTGGGAGATGCGAGATTACCGTCCTATCCCCAACCAACGTGATGTCCAAAATTTTAAACGGGGCATAAGTTCGTAACTTTCCCACATTTCAGACAAGCGCGTCCCAAAGTTTGAGATCCCCCTCCCCCTCCATTTCCCCATTCATACACCGTCGGCACCACGACAACCTCCCCACTGCGGCCAGCCTCCTCCGTCCGCCACCCCATCCTCCACCTTGCCGAAGCCGCTACCCCTACCCCGTCGTCCACTCCAAGAGATGGACGTTCCTCATCCACGGCACCAGACCAGGATCCTTTCATCGCGTCGTCTCGCTTCATTGGCGCTGTCGTCCACTTTGCCGTTGCCGCTCCTACAACCGCCTCATCCACATCAACAGGATTTATCCCCCAACCCGGCTGTCTGCCATCTAAAGTCTTCTTCCCTGCCGCCGACAGCCATCGCACCCGCACCACCCTCAACGTATCAGCAGGGGCCTACACGGCGTCGCAAGAGAGGAGGTACTCTTCCATCTGTGCTTAAGTTATTGATCTCACCCAGAAAATAGATCTTAAATTGTTTACTGTACTTTTCTTGTCCGTACCAAATCGTAGTGGCTAGTTGAATGCAAACATTGGTTGCGAAGTAGCTTTGTCCGGTTTGCACCGTCAGACCCGCCATGTCACGGTCACTATACTCGTAAAGCTTATGGTTTCCCCCCTTTATATTCACTACCATCATCGTAGGTGCTTCCCTGCTTCGTGTCGTGCTGGCACTGCTCCTCAAGACCTCAACACATCAAGCAAAACAACATGCCACTCATAATTCCAAAGCTTACGTGTTGAAATAAGAATCTGATATAATGCTCATATTACTAAAACAGAGAAAGTTTAATTGGGAACCTAATGTTCCTATATTCGTTTCGAAAAGTATGTGTGCCACCCACTGGTCCAGCTAGTTCCACTTTCCTGATTTTACTCTTGATGCTTAGGGTTTCCCCTTTTATCTACTCTACTATGATCTGCGTAGGTGCTTTCTGTCATACTAGCATTACTCCACCCATCAAGCTAAACAACACAACACTCAAAATTCCAATGCTTAGTTGTTCAAATATGATTGTGATATGACAATGATATTAGTTAACAGACACACTTAATTGGTTAGCTAAAGGTCCCACTTGAGTTTCCAAATGCATGTTGCGACATATAGAGAGACATCAGAATTGCATTTATTTGTCACTTGTTGACTGTACTTTCTTGTTCATACCAAATCTTAGTTGTTATTTCAAAGCAAATATCGGTTGCTAACTACCCTTTGCGCGGTTTGCAGCTTCAGATCTGCCATCCCACTACCACGGTCAACACTATACTCATCATGCTTACGGTTTCCCCATTTTATGATGACCACGATCAGCCTACGTGGTTCGTGTCGTAATAGCACTGCTCCACCCATCGAGCTAAACAAGCTTAGTTGTACAAATTCAAATCTGATATTATGCTGATATTAGTAAAACTGAGAGATGTTTAATTGGTCAGCTAAATGTTCCTACTTTAGTTTCGAAATGCATGTGAGCCACATATGGAGAGACTGGAAGGAATAGTATTTCTCTGTGCGCTCTGGTTCATCATGGGTGGCCAACCGACATTGTATAGAAAGACCTGTAATATCTTCAATCTGCTTGCTTTTCCGCTCTTCTTTAAGATGATCCTCTTCTCTTGTGGTCGACTGGTCGGGTCGAGTTATTCTCCCTTAGTATATTTTGAATCTGTCAGGTCAGGTCGACTTGTTCTTCTTTACTATATGTTGAAGCTGTCATCTGTGAAGTATCATCACTTCTGGAGCTATCATATTTTGAGTAGTAGGCCACATTATATTAATGCACACACCAAATTACAGTATGCATGGCACCTCTTAGAAGAATTGCATAGATAGCACAAAGGGGTTACAGGGAGGAAGTATTTGTAACACCCCGGATATGATTTACCTAATATGTAATCCAACTCTTGCCGTTTCCGGTGTTAAGTTATTTTATTTTCTCGGGTTCGGGTTTTTGTCTCCGTGTGTTGTTGTTGTCATGCATCTCATATCATGTCATCATGTGCATTGCATTTGCATAAGTGTTCGTCTCATGCATCCGAGCATTTTCCCCGTTGTCCGTTTTGCATTCCGTCGCTCCGTTCTCCTCCGGTGGTCATTTCTACCTTCCTTTCGTATGTGGGGGTTAAACATTTCCGTATTGGACCGAGACTTGCCAAGCGGCCTTGGTTTACCACCGGTAGACCGCCTGTCAAGTTTCGTACCATTTGGACTTCGTTTGATGCTCCAACGGTTAACCGAGGGACCGAAAAGGCCTCGTGTGTGTTGCAGCCCAACACCCCTCCAATTTGGCCCAAAACCCACCAAAACCCTCTGCATCATCTAGAGCGTTCGATCACGATCGCGTGGCCGAAAACCCCACCTCATTTGGACACTCCTAGCTCCCTCTATGCCTATAAATAGCCCCTCCTCCGAAATCCATGGGTCCTTCTTCCCCAAACCCTAAAAAAATCATCTCCGCCGCCACCGGACACGTCCGGATGGCGCCGGACGTGTCCGCCACCGCCTCCGCGCCAACCCGCTCGCGCCACGTGTCGCGCCGCCACACCCTCCGCCGCCGGCCCGCCAGGCCCGCGCGGGGCCCTCCCCGGCCCGCGCGCCGCCGCTGCCTCCCTGCAACCGCGCCCCGCGCCGCTCGCCTCTCCCCCCGCGCCGGCGATGAGCCCGGCCGCCACCGCGCCGACCACGCCTCCAGCGCCGCCCCGTCGCCTTGATCTCCGGCGCCGCCAACGACCGTCGCGCCGCCGCCGCTCGCGGTCACCTCGCCGCCCCGACGCCACCATGCCCCGCGCCGCCATGTCTCGCCGTCCCCGAACCCCGGCTAGCTTCCCCGGCCACCGGAGTCCTCTCCGGCGACGTTGATCCTCGATCCGTGCGCCAGCTACAGTAACTCCGGCGAGATCCTGATCTGGATCTGAGATCCGAAATCTCGGGGTTGACTTTTTCGTCCCTAACCCTAATTATTTTTCTATGTTCATCGTGCCGTAACTTTGCATCCGTAGATCCGTTTTGGGCATATAGCATATCAAAATGTTCGTCTCAAAGAGCACATCATTGCATCATTTTCATTTGAGTTCATCTTGATGCCCGAAATGCTGTTGGAAGAGTGCTATTTGAGATAATTGTCAGATCTGCTGCTCCAAATAGCATTGTCATTTTTGCCATGATTATTGTGTCCATGCTATGCCCATGAGCTCTACATGTGTTTTGTCATATGCTGTGTCATCTATCCAAAGGTGCTATCCATGTATTTTTGTGATGTGTGTGGTGACTAGCACAAGCTTGCAAAGTGGTGCATTCATTAATGCTGATTTCAGGGACTTAGCAATTCCACTAAGTCCTTGAGCTGTTCTTATCAATATGCCATATGTTCATGTTGTTTCCTAGTGATCCGTGCCTCTTTTGAGGATGATCAGTAAGGATGATTTGTTAATCTTGTAGTGCTCTATCCATCCATGTCTTTGTTTGCCATTATGGAGCACCCTAGCTTCAGTCAATCGAGCTCTACTTTTGCTATTTCGTGAATCTGGGCAGATTGTCTACTTGTTAGCGATTTTGCCGAGGATGGTGTAGTTGATCCGTGCATGCTATGTTATTGTTCTTGCCATGTCTAGCTTGTATAATGTGTATTCTTGATGGGTGTATGCTTAGATTGTCATGCCTTGCTCTGTAGTGAGTGCATCGAGCTCGTGAACATGCCTACTTGATATCTGATTTGCATGCTCCAGTTTTTCTCTAAGTCTGTGATCTATTTATGTTTTTGCCATGTTCACATGCTTGCAATTGTATTTTCTGATCCCTTTTGGCTCAAGGTCACTAAGGGACTTTTGTTTAGCTCTTTGAGTAGCTCCATCCCATGCATCATGTTTGTTTGAGCTTTGCACATGGTTGATTGTGTTCTTGTTGCTTGTTTGTCTTGCTTGGGTAGAGCCGGGAGACGAGTTCGCTAATGAGGAGCCCGTCGAGTTTGCTTTCGAGGATCCAGTCAACTCTGAGAACTTTGCAGGCAAGATGATCATACCCTCGAAATCACTTCTATCTTCGCTTTGCTAGATGCTCGCTCTTTTGCTATGCCTATGCTACGATGCCTATCACTTGCTTATCATGCCTCCCAAATTTCCATGTCAAACCTCTAACCCACCATGTCCTAGCAAACCGTTGATTGGCTATGTTCCCGCTTTGCTCAGCCCCTCTTATAGCGTTGCTAGTTGCAGGTGAAGACTGGAGACCGTTCCTTTTTGGAACATTATTTACTTGTTGGGATATCACTATATTATCTTGTTATCTTAATGCATCTATATACTTGGTAAAGGGTGGAAGGCTCGGCCTCTCGCCTAGTGTTTTGTTCCACTCTTGCCGCCCTAGTTTCCGTCATATCGGTGTTATGTTCCCGGATTTTGCGTTCCTTACGCGGTTGGGTGATAATGGGAACCCCTTGACAGTTCGCCCAACCTTGGTTTTACCATTTTCCACATAGCCTCTTTTTCCCTTGGGTTTCCCGAGCCCAAGGGTCATCTTATTTAAACCCCCCGGGCCAGTGCTCCTCTGAGTGTTGGTCCAACCTAGAGCCCCTTGCAGCGCCACCTCGGGGAAACTCGAGGGCTGGTTTTAGTTGTACGGATTGCTTATCCAAGTGTGCCCTGAGAACGAGATATGTGCAGCTCCTATCGGGATTTGTCGGCACATTCGGGCGGTGTTGCTGGATTTGTTTTAACTTGTCAAAATGTCTTGTAACCGAGATTCCGAGTCTGATCGGGTCTTCCCGCTAGAAGGAGTATCCTTCGTTGACCGTGAGAGCTTGTCATGGGCTAAGTTGGGACCCCCTGCAGGGATTTGAACTTTCGAAAGCCATGCCCGCGGTTATGGGCAGATGGGAATTTGTTAATGTCCGGTTGTAGATAACTTGAACCTTAACTTAATTAACATGAATCAACTGTGCGTGTTACCGTGATGGTCTCTTCTCGGCGGAGTCCGGGAAGTGAACACGGTGTTGGAGTAATGCTTGCCGCAGGTTGTTCTCTAGTTATTCGATCGTGCATTGCCTTCTCTTCTCGCTCTCATTTGCGAATAGGTTAGCCACCATATCTTGCGAGTCGCTTGCTGCAGCTCCACATATTTTACCTTGCCTTACCTATAAGCTTAAATAGTCTTGATCGCAAGGGTGCGAGATTGCTGAGCCCCTGTGGCTCACAGATTACTTCCAAAACAGATGCAGGGCCAGACGACTCCGTTCCAGATGACGCGCTTGTGCTCAAGTGGGAGTTCAACGAGGACTCACGCCGTTACTATGTGTCTTTCCCTGATGATCAGTAGTGGTGCCAAGTTGGGGCGATCGGGACCGTGTCGCATGTTGGGTTGATCTTTTATTTTGGCACCGTAGTCGGGCCATGAGTGATTGAATGATGTAATGCTATTTATGTACTTTGATTGACATGGCGAGTGTAAGCCAACTATGTACCTTTCCCTTTTATTATCTACATTACATGGGATGTTGTGAAGATTGCCTTACTTGCGACATTGCTTTCAATGCGGTTATGCCTCTAAGTCGTGCTTCGACACGTAGGAGATATAGCCGCATCAAGGGCGTTACAGTATTGGATTAGAATCACTTCTGCATTACAAAGATAATCTCACTTGTTTTTATGTTTTCATGCATGTCAGGTATTGAACATTATCAAAATGAATATGAGAATGGGCGCACGAGAGGAATATTGCGGAACGATCCACTGGCTAACAAACTTGGCATGGTGGAGGATGGCCTATCTTATTCACCCATCAAGGTGCATGCTCTAACTTGGCAAGGTTGTATTGGTCGCACATATTTTGCATCTGACCTCTTGTATTACTTCTACTTTTTACACCATCTTCTTAGTTTAAGCATCATATATGAGCATATGCCATACCTATCCATTTTCTGTGCATATTCCATGTGTCGTCATACTATGTTTTTCCAGTCAAATGTTGTTCTTTCGTAATAGATGTCCAAAAGGAAGAGGGTGGTTGCAGATCCTCAAGGAGTACAAACTAGGTATTTGGAAAAGGTAGTGATACCTGTTAAATCAGATAGATTAGCAGCCACAAAAAACATAGGCCCAGCTGTAACAGACTTTACCCCTACTCGAGTGGCCAAACCCCTATTAGAACTACTGACAGCCCAGCGTCAGGTACTGTCTATGATATCAATTCAAAATTTGAACTCCTAAATTTCTGCATGTGCCTTACCTTCTCTCTTGTACGAAAACTAATTTCAGAGGAATCTCCTTTCTCAAAGGATCATAGGATCTCACGAAAATACTGGGCTCTGCATTGATCTTGTCAGTACCTCTTGCCCTTTGTCAGCATACTTACACTCATTGCTGTTTGATTATGTAGCATCACTGTAAATGTTTGCTTCTTTATCCTTCCTTTGCTTGAAATTGTAAGATCTATATTTACTCTTAGATAAATGTAGAATTAACACAATGGTTATGAAGTTTTGGATTGCTCATGTAAGTACCTGTTGTCATGTACTCCCTCTGTATCGAATTAATTGTTGATCAATTGGATGTATTTAGAACTTAATAGTGCTAGATACATCCATTTGAGCAACAACTAATAACGGACGGTGGTGGTATTACTATACATGCATCGCGAGATAGTTGATTGTCTAGCATTACTCTGCATCTTATCTGCCCTGCCCTCCACTTTCTCCAAATTATCATATCTACATTTACTCTTACCAAAATGTTGAATAAAGCCAATGCCACTTCACACGTTGATGTCTGCATTCCTCTTGTCAGTACCTTTTGCCTTGTAACGCTGTACTTAATTAATTGCTATTTGATTATGTATTATCAGTCTGCACCTGAGCTTCATTATCCTCTATTTCTTCCAATATTATTTGATCTATATTTACTCTTTGCAAAATGTAGAATAATGGCAACGCTTATAAAGAATTTTCTTTGGGGAATTTATTGAATTATCTTTCCATCAACATGGAGAAGGGCTTTGTCCAGCCCGTGTTAACATGTAATGTAAGTTCATCCTTCTCAAGCCTTCAAACTTTGTTCTAGTATAGATTTGGATAGGCATCATTCCTCCACTACTGTTTACATCTGATTGGATGTTTGCAACAACTACCCGTTTTAAATTGTAGTTGTAAAAACATGTTCCTTATGCAGAACAGATCCATTTATTTGCTTATATAATTGTGAAACCTGTTACGTGTCTCCTTGTTTCTCTTTCAGAGTCGTATCTCTTATGCCAGGCAGAATTTTAGGAAAGATAGTGAGCCAAACCATCTTGAGGACAGCGAGATGACCCCAAGGTCCTGTCTTGATGAAGACAGTGAGTTGAAGCTACTCACCAGCAGGCGTGAGACAACCTCTATGCAGTCGCTGCCTCAATCAGTTCGACTTCTTCAGTCTCAACTTAAAGCGGAAAGGCTTGCTTCAGCTTAGCTCTGACTTGAATTCAAAGATGTAATGAAGATGTCAGGGGACTGCCTTGCACACTATGGTGCCATACAGCTAGGGATGAAGCATGTATCATTGACACAACTGAGGTCTCATCAGCTTGTTCGGCTACATGCGGGGTCCGAGCTTGCCAGGTCTATTGCCTTCTGAAGTGCTCTTAGTTTTGTATATTCTTTTGTCGGCGCATTTATATGCACTGGTGGCGACCTTTGATGCCCAGTGTATGTAATCCGCGGTCATGTTGCGCTTTATTATCACCGGGTAGCGAACTTTGATTCCTAATATGCCGTAATTTCTTTGCTGTATAGTCTAGGTTTCACTACAAAAAAAGACACATCCATGACATTTTGGGCCGAACGAAAAAAAATTCTGTCATACATATGACACTTCTATGACGATAATTGTGACAAAACCCGGTATCATCATAGATGTGGTGGGCTCCTACTTCTATGACAAAAATCATGACAGAAAATGGGCTTTTCGTCCTGGGCGGGCCAGAGACGCAGCTGCATGACATTCTTTGGGCCGTCCATGACGGAAAAAACCATGGTAGAAGCGAGGGGGAGGAAAATTTCGGGGAGTTCCCGGTTACGGTGGGAGGTCGGGGGCTGAGCGATGCACGTTTCTCTCGTACACGTACGCGCGTGTGTGCGAGGCGCTGGCGCTAACTGAACCCGCGCGAGGCGTTGGGCTCTAACTGAACCCGAGTGATTGCACTGCAGGCTACGCGTTACTGAACCCGAGTGATCGATCGATGGCTGTTAACTGAACTCGATCGAGCGATTCCTTCACTACTGCTGCTAACTGAAGCCGATCGATGGGATGAACAGTGAGCGTTGCGGGGGGTTTGGATGAACAGTGAGCGGTGGCGTTGCCTCTGGATGAACAGGACCCCGTGGTGTGGTGGAGGGCTGGATAAACAGTAGACGGTGGAGGGGTGCCCGTGGAGGGGTGGATGAATAGGACCCCGTGGTGTGGAGGGCTGGATGAACAGTAGACGGTGGAGGGGTGGTTGAACAGGACCCCGTGGTGTGGAGGGCTGGATGAACAGTAGACGGTGGAGGGGTGCCCGTGGAGGGGTGGTTGAAAAGGACCCCGTGGTGTGGAGGGCTGGATGAACAGTAGATGGTGGAGGGGTGGTTGAACAGTAGCCGGTGGAGTAGCACGCGGTGGAGGCTGGATGAACAGGAGCCCGTGGAGGCTGGAGGAGGTCGACGGTGGAGATGAACAGTATCCCGTGGAGTCCCGTTTTGTGGTACGCCACACCCCTCCCGATGAACAGGACCCCCGTTTCGACCGTAGCGCTCCAACACAAGTCTGTTTCCTCCGTTTTGCGGTACGCCACACCCCTCCCGATCAACAGGACCCCTGTTTCAACCGTAGGAGGTCCGTTTCCTCCGTTTTGCGGTACGCCAGACCCCTCCCAATGAATAGGATCCCATTTCAAATGTGGTCGGTCGAACACAAGGCCGTTTCCTCCGTTCTACGGTACGCCAGGCCTCGTTTCTATCGCCTGTTCCGTCCAAGCCCTCCCGATGAACACGACGCATTCCGTTGCCTCCCCATGAACACGACGCATTCCATTGCCTCCCCATGAACACGACGACGACGCTATTTCTCCGTTCCGACCCAGCCATGTACACGAGCCCTAGCCATACGTATGCGCGAGTAGGCGTTCGAGACCCCGCCCGTATGTATACATACGTGGCCGTGTTTTCTTTCTTGCACCCTGGCCGCTGTATGTACATGTAAATGCTACGTGCGCGCCTCTACGACGACACGTGCGCGCCTCTACTACGACACGTGCGCGCCTCTACATCGACCAGTATGTACATACACATTCGCGACCAGAATGACAACGCTACGTACGCTTCGACTAGGTGGGTCCCGACTATCAGGCACTTCCTTGCCTGCGAAGATGTAGCTGGTCGGTCCCAGCAGTCAGGGGGCGAATCTTTTTTTTTGCCCGGACGCACTTCCTTGCGTGCGAAGATGTAGCTGGTGGGTCCCAGTAGTCAGGGGGAAACGTTTTTTTCGCGAAATACAGTGGCCCGTCCGGTGGGTCCCAGCTGTCAGGTGGAGGAATCATTATTTTCCGTGTAATAAGGAGGCACTTCCTTGCTGCGGACGTGGACCCAGCTGTCAGCCTCTCCACGTACAGTCCACGTCCGATGGAAGTCGTTCCTTGACCATGTTGACCATGCCGCACCGAGAGCACCAGGGCAGTGGACGACAGCGAGGCCTAGGAAGGGGACGACACGGAGGCAGGGAAGACTCGGCAGTTGTTTCCCACGCGGAGGGGAATACGACTGTACGAGGGTTTACTGGTTCGTCTGCCGTCGCCGGAGAATAACAACAGGTGTGGGTGAGTAGAGGGATGGCTAGGCCAGCGATGGGAGTACGGTCGGGCGGTGAGGCCTGCGCGGCAGCATAGCCGGCCGCGAGGAGGAGGGAGCTGGCAGTCCCGCCGGTGCTTGTTTGAGCGGCTGGAGCGGGAAGAGCAGAGATTGAAGAAGCACGACGGTCGTTGGATGGACATCCAACAGTTAGTGCTTGTGTGTCAACCTTTTTTTAGGAAAGCCTCCAATCTGTGGAAAATAGCATACAACCCATCTGCCATTATTTCTAATAATTTACAGCCCATTTGCTAATTCTTAAGGTTTTTTTGGAGCCCATATTCTTTTTGTTAGCATTACAGCCCATATTGTGGCAACGGTTAAAAAATTATACGAAATTTTGCATATTTCGGTGCGGTCCGAACTGTTTTTAATGTCGAAATTTCGACTCACATTCAAACTGATTTTAAAAATAAATGTATATCAATATAAAATCCAACAAATTCTCCACGCATAAAAATTAATGTAATTTAAAATCTTGAAATATAAAAAAAAGATATTTGAAACTAATTGCCGGTTTGATGTGTTTTAGAAATGTACAACCATTTCTCATTACTGATGGGCCATTTTCTCGGCCAGCCGAATGAAAGCTCTCCTCGTCTTGAAAGATTTGCAGCCCAACAAGCCTGACAAAGCGACTTACTTGGCAAATCACAAAAAAAACTGGGCTGTGGCCATGGACCCAGCTATCAGCCTCTCCACGTATAGTACTCTTCCGATGGAAGTCGTTCCTTGACCATGTTGACCACGCCGCGCGGAGAGCACCACGGCGGTGGACGATGGTGAGGCCTAGGAAGGGGACGACGCGGCAGTGAAAGCCCGCGCGGAGAGGACTACGAGGGTTCACTGGTTCGGCTACGGTGTGCGGCTGTCGTCACCGCAGGGCCTGGCCAGCGGTGGGAATAGTAGGGGGCGGTGAGGCCTCTGCGGCAGCACAGCCGGCCACGGGAGGCAGGAGCATGCGGCATGACCGGCGCTGCTTTGGGCGGCTAGAGCAAGAAGACCAGAGGTTGAAGAAGCACTACGGCCGTTGGATGGACATCGTACGGTCACTGGAGCTAGAATCGTTCATATTGACTAAGTTGACAAAGCCCTTCGTCCCCGTCAACTTAGTAAGCCCACAAGTCAGCATCCCAGCAAGGTGGGTCCCAGCTAGCCGGGGAAGTATTAATTTTTTTGTGTAATAAGGAGGCACTTCCGGTGGGTCTGAGCTGACAGCGGGGGAACGTTTTTTCATGAAATACGGTGGCCCGTCCGGTGGGTCCCAGCAGTCAGGGGGAAACGACTTTTTTCGCAAAATACTGGTGGCTTGTCCGGTGGGTCCCCGCTGTTAGTGGAGGAATAATTATTTTCCACGTAATAAGGAGGCACTTCCTTGCGGCTGCCATGGACCCAGCTGTCAGCCTCTCCACGTACAGTACTCTTCCGATGGAAGTCGGTCATTGACCATATTGACCATGCTGCGCCGAGAGCACCAGGGCGGTGGACGACGACAAGGACTAGGAAGGGGACGACTCGGAGCCGGGGAAGACGCAGCAGTGGATGCCCACGCGAAGAGGAGTACGAGGGTTCACTGGTTCGGCTGCGGTGTGAGGCTGCTGTCGCCGTAGAATAACAGGGGGTGTGGGTGAGTAGAGGGATGGCCTGGCCAGCGGTGGGAGTAGTAGGGGGCGGTGAGGCCTCCGCGGCATCACAGCCGGCCACGGGAGGCAGGAGCACGACCGGCGCTGGTTTGGGCGGCTGGAGCAAGAAGACCAGAGGTTGAAGAAGCACTACGGTCGTTGGATGAACATCGTACGGTAACAGGAGCTAGAATCGTTCATATTGACTAAGTTGACAAAGCCCTCCATCCCTGTCAACTTGGTAGGCCCACAAGTCAGCCTCCCACTATGCTGGGTTCCAGCTGGCAGGGGGAATATTCATTTTTTGTGCGTAATAAGGAGGCACTTCCTTGCGTGCGAATTAAGATAGCTGGTGGGTCCGACATGTCAGTGGGGGGCACTTTAATTCGAGAAATACAGAGGCCCTTCCGGTGGGTCCTAGATGTCAGGTGGAGGAATCATTATTTTGCGCGTAATAAGGAGGCATTTCCTTGTGTGCGGCTATGGACCCAGCTGTCAGCCTCTCCACGCACAATCTACTTTCGATGGTGTCGTTCGTTGACCACATTGACCACGCCGCGTCGAGCGCATCCAAGGTGGTGGACGACGGCGAGGCCCCGGACAACAACGAGCCGGAGATGGGATGACATGGGAGTAGAGTCGCAGACAGAGAGGTGTACGAGGGTTAACTGGTTCTAGTGCGGTGTGGATCGGCAGTCGGTGGAGAAGAACAGAAGGTGTGGAGGGGTGGAGGGATGGCCTGTCCAACGGTGGAGTAGCGCTTCATAGCGAAGCGTGCTTGTAGGATCGAAAGTATGTCTAGAGGGGGGTGATTAGACTACTTGACCAATTAAAAATCTATCCTTTTCCCAATTTTAGTCTTTGGCAGATTTTAGCTATCTTAGCACAAGTCAAGCAATCTTAACACAATTCAAGCAAGCATGCAAAGAGTCTATGAGCAGCGGAAAGTAAAGCATGCAACTTGCAAGAATGTAAAGGGAAGGGTTTGGAGAATTCAAACACAATTGGAGACACGGATGTTTTTGTCGTGGTCCCGATAGGTGGTGCTATCGTACATCCATGTTCATGGAGACTTCAACCCCACGGAGGGTAACGGTTGCGAGTCCATGGAGGGCTCCACCCACGAAGGGTCCACGAAGAAGCAACCTTGTCTATCCCATCATGGCCATCGCCCATGAAGGACTTGCCTCACTAGCGGTAGATCTTCACGAAGTAGGCGATCTCCTTGCCCTTACAAACTCCTTGGTTCAACTCCGCAATCTTTGTCGGAGGCTCCCAAGTGACACCTAGCCAATCTAGGAGACACCACTCTCCAAGAAGTAACAAATGGTGTGTTGATGATGAACTCCTTGCTCTTGTGCTTCAAATGATAGTCTCCCCAACACTCAACTCTCTCTCACAGGATATGGATTTGGTGGAAAGAAGATTTGAGTGGAAAGCAACTTGGGAAGGCTAGAGATCAAGATTCATATGGGAGGAATGGAATATCTGTTGGGGAACGTTGCAGAAAACAAAAATTTTCCTACGGTTTCACCAAGATACATCTAGGAGTTCATCTAGCAACGAGTGATCAGATGCATCTACGTACCTTGTAGATCGCGAGCGGAAGCGTTCAAAGAACGGGGATGATGTAGTCGAACACGACGTGATTCAAATCACCGATGATCAAGCACCGAATGGACGGTGCCTCCGCGTTCAACACACGTACGGAACGGATGACGTCTCCTCCTTTCTTGATCCAGCAAGGGGGAAGGAGAGGTTGATGAAGATCCAGCAGCACGACGGTGTGGTGGTGGATGCAGGGCGTCACAGTAGCAGGGCTTCGCCTATGCTACGAGAGAGAGACGTAACGGGGAGAGAGGGAAGCACCAAAGGCTGAGGTCTGAAGTCCTCCCTCTCCTCAACTATATATAGGAGGGCCAAGGGGGGGGGTGGTGCGCAGCCTAGGAGATCCAATCTCCTAGGTGTGGCTGCCAAGGGGAGGTTTCCCTCCCCCCCAAGGCACCTAGGGGTGCCTTCCACCACTTGGACTCTTCCTTGGTGGAAACCCTAGGCGCATGGGCCTATAGGGGGTGGCGCTCCAGCCCACTATGGGCTGGTTTCCCTCCTATTTCAGCCCATGGGGCCCTCCGGGATAGGTGGCCCCACCCGGTGGGCCCCCGGGACCCCTCCGGTGGTCCCGGTACAATACCGATAACTCCGAAACTTGTCCCGATGGCCGAAACAGCACTTCCTATATATAATTCTTTACCTCCGGACTATTCCGGAACTCCTCGTGACGTCCGGGATCTCATCCGGGACTCCGAACAACATTCGGGTTACTGCATACACATATCTTCATAACCCTAGCGTCACCGAACCTTAAGTGTGTAGACCCTACGGGTTCGGGAGACAAGCAGACATGACCGAGACGACTCTCCGGTCAATAACCAACAGCGGGATCTGGATACCCATGATGGCTCCCACATGCTCCACGATGATCTCATCGGATGAACCACGATGTCGAGGATTAATCAACCCCGTATACAATTCCCTTTGTCAATCGGTATGTTACTTGCCCGAGACTCGATCGTCGGTATCCCAATACCTTGTTCAATCTCGTTACCGGCAAGTCACTTTACTCGTACCGTAATGCATGATCCCGTGATCAACCACTTGGTCACCTTGAGCTCATAATGATGATGCATTACCAAGTGGGCCCAGTGATACCTCTCCGTTATCCGGAGTGACAAATCCCAGTCTCGATCCGTGTCAACCCAACAGACACTTTCGGAGACACCCGTAGTGCACCTTTATAGTCACCCAGTTACGTTGTGACGTTTGATACACCCAAAGCACTCTTACGGTATCCGGGAGTTACACGATCTCATGGTCAAAGGAAAAAATACTTGACATTGGAAAAGCTCTAGCAAACGAACTACACGATCTTGTGCTATGCTTAGGATTAGGTCTTGTCCATCACATCATTCTCCTAATGATGTGATCCCGTTATCAATGACATCCAATGTCCATAGCCAGGAAACCATGACTATCTGTTGATCAACGAGCTAGTCAACTAGAGGCTTACTAGGGACATATTATGGTCTATGTATTCACACGTGTATTTACGATTTCCGGATAATACAGTTATAGCATGAATAAAGACAATTATCATGAACAAAGAAACATAATAATAATGCTTTTATTATTGCCTCTAGGGCATATTTCCAACAGTCTCCCACTTGCACTAGAGTCAACAATCTAGTTACATTGTGATGAATCGAACACCCATGGAATTCTGGTGTTGATCATGTTTTGCCCTAGGGAGAGGTTTAGTCAACGGATCTGCTATATTCAGGTCCGTATGTACTTTACAAATCTCTATGTCTCCATCTTGAACATTTTCACGAATGGAGTTGAAGCGACGCTTGATGTGCCTTGTCTTCTTGTGAAACCTGGGCTCCTTGGCAAGTGCAATAGCTCCAGTGTTGTCACAAAAGAGTTTGATTGGCCCCGACGCATTGGGTATGACTCCTAGGTCGGTGATGAACTCCTTCACCCATATTGCTTCATGTGCTGCCTCCGAGGCTGCCATGTACTCCGCTTCACATGTAGATCCCGCCACGACGCTCTGTTTGCAGCTGCACCAGCTCACTGCTCCACCATTCAACATATACACGTATCCGGTTTGTGACTTAGAGTCATCCAGATCTGTGTCGAAGCTAGCGTCGACGTAACCCTTTACGACGAGCTCTTCGTCACCTCCATAAAAGAGAAACATTTCCTTAGTCCTTTTCAGGTACTTCAGGATATTCTTGACTGCTGTCCAGTGTTCCTTGCCGGGATTACTTTGGTACCTTCCTACCAAACTTACGGCAAGGTTTACATCAGGTCTGGTACACAGCATGGCATACATAATAGAACCTATGGCTGAGGCATAGGGGATGACACTCATCTCTTCTATATCTTCTGCCGTGGTCGGACATTGAGCTGAGCTCAATTTCACACCTTGTAACACAGGTAAGAACCCCTTCTTAGAATGATCCATATTGAACTTCTTCAATATCTTATCAAGGTATGTGCTTTGTGAAAGACCTATGAGGCGTCTCGATCTATCTCTATAGATCTTGATGCCTAATATATAAGCAGCTTCTCCAAGGTCCTTCATTGAAAAACTCTTATTCAAGTAGGCCTTGATGCTGTCCAAGAGTTCTATATCATTTCCCATCAAAAGTATGCCATCTACATATAGTATGAGAAATGCTACAGAGCTCCCACTCACTTTCTTGTAAACGCAGGCTTCTCCATAAGTCTGCGTAAACCCAAACGCTTTGATCATCTCATCAAAGCGAATGTTCCAACTCCGAGATGCTTGCACCAGCCCATAAATCGAGCGTTGGAGCTTGCACACCTTGTTAGCATTCTTAGGATCGACAAAACCTTCCGGCTGCATCATATACAATTCTTCCTTAAGGAAACCATTAAGGAATGCCGTTTTGACGTCCATTTGCCATATTTCATAATCATAAAATGCGGCAATTGCTAACATGATTCGGACGGACTTCAGCTTCGCTACCGGTGAGAAAGTCTCATCGTAGCCAACCCCTTGAACTTGTCGATAACCCTTAGCGACAAGTCGAGCCTTATAGATGGTCACATTACCATCCACGTCTGTCTTCTTCTTAAAGATCCATTTATTTTCTATGGCTCGCCGTTCAACGGGCAAGTCAGTCAAAGTCCATACTTCGTTTTCATACATGGATCCTATCTCGGATTTCATGGCTTCTAGCCATTTGTTGGAATCCGGTCCCGCCATCGCCTCTTCATAGTTCGAAGGTTCACCGTTGTCTAACAACATGATTTCCAAGACAGGGTTGCCGTACCACTCTGGTGCGGAACGTGTCCTTGTGGACCTTCGAATTTCAGTAGGAGCTTGATCAGAAGTATCTTGATCATCATGAATAACTTCCTCTCTAGTCAGTGCAGGCACCTCAGGAACATTTTCTTGAGTTGCGCCATTTACCGGTCCAAGAGGCAATACTTCATCAAGTTCTACTTTCCTCCCACTTACTTCTTTCGAGAGAAACTCTTTCTCTAGAAAGGATCCATTCTTGGCAACAAAGATCTTGCCTTCGGATCTGAGGTAGAAGGTATACCCATAAGTTTCTTTAGGGTATCCTATGAAGACGCATTTTTCAGACTTGGGTTCGAGCTTTTCAGGTTGAAGTTTCTTGACATAAGCATCGCATCCCCAAACTTTTAGAAACGACAGCTTAGGTTTCTTCCCAAACCATAATTCATACGGTGTCGTCTCAACGGATATCGACGGAGCCCTATTTAAAGTGAATGCGGCAGTCTCTAAAGCATACCCCCAAAAGGATAGCGGTAAATCGGCAAGAGACATCATAGATTGCACCATATCTAATAGAGTGCGATTACGACGTTCGGACACACCATTACGCTGAGGTGTTCCAGGCGGCGTGAGTTGTGAAACTATTCCACATTTTCTTAAGTGTGTGCCAAATTCGTGACTCAAGTATTCTCCTCCACGATCTGATCGTAGAAACTTGATTTTCCTGTCACGTTGATTCTCAACCTCACTCTGAAATTCCTTGAACTTTTCAAAGGTTTCAGACTTGTGTTTCATTAAGTAGACATACCCATATCTACTCAAGTCATCAGTGAGGGTGAGAACATAATGATAGCCACCGCGAGCCTCAACACTCATTGGACCGCACACATCAGTATGTATGATTTCCAATAAGTTGGTTGCTCGCTCCATTGTTCCTGAGAACGGAGTCTTGGTCATTTTTCCCATGAGGCATGGTTCGCACGTGTCAAATGATTCATAATCAAGAGACTCTAAAAGTCCATCTGCATGGAGCTTCTTCATGCGTTTGACACCTATGTGACCAAGGCGACAGTTCCACAAGTATGTGGGACTATCATTATCAACCTTACATCTTTTGGTACTCACACTATGAACATGTGTAGTAATACGCTCGAGATTCATTAAGAATAAACCATTGACTATCGGAGCATGACCATAAAACATATCTCTCATATAAATAGAACAACCATTATTCTCGGATTTAAATGAGTAGCCATCTCGTATTAAACGATATCCTGATACAATGTTCATGCTCAAACATGGTACTAAATAACAATTATTGAGGTTTATAACTAATCCCGTAGGTAAATGTAGAGGTAGCGTGCCGACGGCGATCACATCGACCTTGGAACCATTCCCGACGTGCATTGTCACCTCGTCCTTCGCCAGTTTCCGTTTATTCCGCAGCTCCTGTGGTGAGTTACAAATATGAGCAACGGCACCGGTATCAAATACCCAGGAGTTACTACGAGTACTGGTAAGGTACACATCAATTACATGTATGTCAAATATACCTTTGGTGTTGCCGGCCTTCTTGTCCGCTAAGTATTTGGGGCAGTTCCGCTTCCAGTGACCCTTCCCTTTGCAATAAAAGTACTCTGTCTCAGGCTTGGGTCCATTCTTTGACTTCTTCCTGACAGCTTGCTTGCCGGGCGCAGCAACTTCCTTGACGTCCTTCTTGAAGTTCTTTTTACCCTTGCCCTTCTTGAACTTAGTGGTTTTATTCATCATCAACACTTGATGTTCCTTCTTGACTTCTACCTCTGCTGATTTCAGCATAGCAAATACTTCAGGAATGGTCTTTACCATCCCCTGCATATTGAAGTTCATCACAAAGCTCTTGTAGCTTGGTGGAAGCGACTGGAGGATTCTGTCAATGACCGCGTCATCCGGGAGATTAACTCCCAGCTGAGTCAAGCGGTTATGTAACCCAGACATAGTGAGTATGTGCTCACTGACAGAACTATTTTCCTCCATCTTACAGCTGAAGAACTTATCGGAGACTTCATATCTCTCGATCCGGGCATGAGCTTGAAAAACCATTTTTAGCTCTTCGAACATCTCATATGCTCCATGTCTCTCAAAACGCTTTTGGAGCCCCGGCTCTAAGCTGTAAAGCATGCCGCACTGAACGAGGGAGTAGTCATCAGTACGTGTCTGCCAAGCGTTCATAGCGTCTTGGTTCTGTGGGACGGGTGGATCACCTAGCGGTGCTTGTAGGACATAATCTTTCTTGGCAGCTATGAGGATGATCCTCAGGTTCCGGACCCAGTCCGTATAGTTGCTGCCATCGTCTTTCAGCTTGGTTTTCTCTAGGAACGCGTTGAAATTGAATACAACGTTGGCCATTTGATCTACAGGACATATTGTAAAGATTTTAGACTAAGTTCATGATAATTAAGTTCATCTAATCAAATTATTAATGAACTCCCACTCAGATTAGACATCCCTCTAGTCATCTAAGTGTTACACGATCCGAGTCGACTAGGCCATGTCCGATTAACACGTGAGACGGACTAGTCATCGCCGGTGAACATCTTCATGTTGATCGTATCTTCCATACGACTCGTGTTCGACCTTTCGGTCTCTGTGTTCCGAGGCCATGTCTTCACATGCTAGGCTCGTCAAGTTAACCCTAAGTGTTTTTGCATGTGTAAAACTTCTTACACCCGTTGTATGTGAACGTAAGGATCTATCACACCCGATTAACACGTGATGCTTCGAAACGACGAACTGTAGCAACGGTGCACAGTTAGGGGAGAACACTTCTTGAAATTGTTGTAAGGGATCATCTTATTTACTACCGTCGTACTAAGTAAACAAGATGCAAAACATGATAAACATCACATGCAATCAAATAATGATAGTGACATGATATGGCCAATATCACATAGCTCCTTTGATCTCCATCTTGGGGCTACATGATCATCCCTGTAGATCGTCATACTCATCGACATGTAAGTCGTGATTCCTATTACAAGAACATGATCAATCTCATACATCACATATATCATTCATCACATCCTTTTGGCCATATCACATCACATAGCATACCCTGCAAAAACAAGTTAGACGTCCTCTAATTGTTGTTTGCATGTTTTACGTGGCTGCTATGGGTTTCTAGCAAGAACGTTTCTTACCTACGCAAAGACCACAACGTGATATGCCAATTGCTATTTACCCTTCATAAGGACCCTTTTCATCGAATCCGATCCGACTAAAGTAGGAGAGACAGACACCCGCTAGCCACCTTATGCAACTAGTGCATGTCAGTCGGTGGAACCTGTCTCACGTAAGAGTACGTGTAAGGTCAGTCCGGGCCGCTTCATCCCACGATGCCGCCGAATCAAGATAAGACTAGTAACGGCAAGCATATTGAACAAAATCAACGCCCACAACTAGTTTGTGTTCTACTCGTGCAAGAGAACTACGCATAGACCTAGCTCATGATGCCACTGTTGGGGAACGTTGCAGAAAACAAAAATTTTCCTACGGTTTCACCAAGATCCATCTAGGAGTTCATCTAGCAACGAGCGAGCGGAAGCGTTCAAAGAACGGGGATGATGTAGTCGAACACGACGTGATTCAAATCACCGATGATCAAGCACCGAACGGACGGTGCCTCCACGTTCAACACACGTACGGAACGGATGACGTCTCCTCCTTTCTTGATCCAGCAAGGGGGAAGGAGAGGTTGATGAAGATCCAGCAGCACGACGGTGTGGTGGTGGATGCAGGGCGTCACAGTAGCAGGGCTTCGCCTATACTACGAGAGAGAGACGTAACGGGGAGAGAGGGAAGCACCAAAGGCTGAGGTCTGAAGTCCTCCCTCTCCTCAACTATATATAGGAGGTCCAAGGGGGGTGGTGCGCAGCCTAGGAGATCCAATCTCCTAGGTGCGGCTGCCAAGGGGAGGTTTCCCTCCCCCCCAAGGCACCTAGGGGTGCCTTCCACCACTTGGACTCTTCCTTGGTGGAAACCCTAGGCGCATGGGCCTATAGGGGGTGGCGCCCCAGCCCACTATGGGCTGGGTTCCCTCCTATTTCAGCCCATGGGGCCCTCCGGGATAGGTGGCCCCACCCGGTGGGCCCCCGGGACCCCTCCGGTGGTCCCGGTACAATACCGATAACTCCGAAACTTGTCCCGATGGCCGAAACAGCACTTCCTATATATAATTCTTTACCTCCGGACTATTCCGGAACTCCTCGTGACGTCCGGGATCTCATCCGGGACTCCGAACAACATTCGGGTTACTGCATACACATATCTTCATAACCCTAGCGTCACCGAACCTTAAGTGTGTAGACCCTACGGGTTCGGGAGACAAGC